>NW_024735184.1:0-12346 GCF_018991925.1 Homarus americanus
TAGAGACGATAGATTTTTAGTGATTATTACAAATACAATATGCATTAATAAGTAGTGTAGTACAATTACATATATAAAATAATGTTGGATAATCTGTAACCATAAATCAATAATACAGAATACATTATATGAGACATTACTAAAATACGTAAGCTAAGATTTTTTTTAACAAGATCTATAATACTTATATTACTTAAGTACACATACAATATATCAATGACCGTCTTACAGTTTTTTAAGGGATCCTGTAAAAAGTTTCGAATGTTTTTTTTTTTTTTTAAGTCTTCTGTAACCACACAAAACAAATGTCAAGAGCATTGTCCATGTCAGTATGTGGGTCAAGGTCTGCCACATACACACACACACACATGACAGCACACTTCAGGAGAGACCGAAGAAGGAGATTCACCAGTCACAAGAGCTCGCCTGCTGCTGTTGTTACGTTGTCTTTCTCTCCTTTAAAAACTGACTAAGCTCTTGAAGCACGTACACTGAAGTCAACTCACACAGTAGACAACAGCCATTAAACAGAGAGAGAGAGAGAGAGAGAGAGAGAGACCTCACTTACGTAACACACACTCAAACTCTCACCACTATATAATTATTTACAAATACACCTCAACAACAACACTAAATATAATAAACACACATCAAAAAATAATATAAAAGTTGGTGTATATGATGACACTGTTAGTCTTTATTGACAACCATTATTGGGTTATAAAAGTGAGAGTCAATTTGTCAGGTATGAGTGAGGAGGAAGGAGGGGGAGGGAGGAGGACGAGGGAGGAGGAGGAGGTAGAGGAGGAGTGGGGCTGAAGAGGAGGAGGGGGGAGGATGAGGTGGGGGAGGAGGGAAGCGAAAGACAGGGGAAGGGTGAAGGAGGAAGAGGTGGAGAGGAAGGAGGAGGGGGAGGAGAAGGAAGAAGAGGAGGTGGGGGAGGAGGAAGTGGGGAGGAGAAGGAGGTGGAGAGGGAGGAGGAGAAGTTAGAGGTGGAGGTGGGGGAGGAGGCGGGGAAGGAGGAGGAACACATCAGGAATAATTATATAAGTTTGTTAGTGATGAGTCGATGGTGTTATGGCACAAGAGATCGAAACCTGCCAATAGAAGTTCGAATCCCCAAAATGTCTAGATGTAAATATAGAAAATAATATAGATAAAACGAAGGAAATTTTGAGAAAAGTGAAAAAGTATAATTTACTTTTTGAAAGCTTATGCGAAATAATCTTGAGTATTATGGAGACATTCCCTGTATAACGTGATAACATTCTCAAGTATAACGTGATAACATTCTCAAGTATAACGTGATAACATTCTCAAGTATAACATGATAACATTCTCAAGTATAACATGATAACATTCTCAAGTATAACATGATAACATTCTCAAGTATAACGTGATAACATTCTCAAGTATAACATGATAACATTCTCAAGTATAACGTGATAACATTCTCAAGTATAACATGAATACACTCACTAGTATAACATACATACCCCGGTGTTACGTTCCACCTCGTGAAATTATTATAACTGTGCTAAGAAATAGGACAATTACATTAAGATTACACTTCGTACCAACCATCACAACAACCCCTCAAGACTTTGTTATGAGACAGGTGCGACGAGATACCAATTATCGCATAAAACACGTAATTAAGGTGACCTGAACCGGTGAGCCGTCAGGGAGTCAGCTGGTGGTTTAAGGAGAATATTAATGTACATGTGTGTGTGTGTGTGTGTGTCTGCTGGGGACACTTCGTGCCAGGGACATAGACACACAGGGAAACGAACACAAGATAGAGATAGGAGCAGATGGATTAAAATAGCCATTTCTTGATATAAGTTCTTACAGGACAGAGGTGTAACGTCTGTCTCTGGAGAATTTTTCCTATGTGTGAGAAATACCTCAGGAGATGGTAAGGTCATTAATTTTTGTTAGTTAATTGTCATTTGATATAATGAATAAGCAATTATACTTGATATATATATATATATGTGAAGTATATAGATGAAGCATAAAGTAATTTATATGAGAGTTTTTGATGAACTAAATAATTCTTTGTTAATATTAATATGCTATTGTGTGATTATTGTTTTAAAGATTTTACTGATTATACAGTAAGTAACTAGATATAATTTACTTAACAGTGAATATATGAAAATATAATAGATTGAACACAACACAACACAACACCTGTAATATGATAATCAACACATTTAAACTCACTATAAACGAGGAAACATATAAATACGTAAATTAGTAAATAAAATAAGGTTGTTTACATCACTACCACACATAACACACACACACACACATATATATATATATATATACAATCAACACCTCAACCCGCCAGGATTCGAACCCACGGCCCACAAGCCTATGTCTGTGACCGGGGAACGCTTACCGCTGGACCACCAGGATACTAAAGCAGTCCTAGACTTTGTTATATTTCACACAAAGTCTGTTCAACGAGCTTATGGCGCCGTGAACCTCTAATGGGGACCACCAGTATCACGTAGGTGGTCAGAGTAACGTTTTACCAAATCCGGCTTCGAAACACGAGGATCCATATATATTTCATTAGCCCAATAAAGCACGCGGACTTCTACATACAACCAACACCTCAACCCGCTGGTGGTCCAGTGGTTAGCGTTCCCCGGTCACAGTCATAGGCTCGTGGGCCGTGGGTTCGAATCCTGGCGGGTTGAGGTGTTGATTGTATGTAGAAGTCCGCGTGCTTTATATATATATATGCACGTAAATCACTGTAGGTGCGCGTGATCCAGGTATATGCTGATAACCACAAGGAAAGAAGAAAACACGAAGTTCCCAAGCGCTTTCGTGTAATTCACATCTTCAGGGGTGAGTACAGACTAGAGAAAAATACAAACCAAGGTGTATATATACAGAGGAGGGTGAGACCTGGTCCACAATGGTCAGGTATTAGGTAATGACCCTACTAATCTTTAAATAGCACCGCAACGGTCGGTAGTCAGGTCAGAGGGTAAGGTGACCCAACCTTCTTACCTGGTTACAAATCTTCTTAATTACCAAATTGTCCAGTTTGAGTAATGGCATGTACAAACTGGACAATTGTGTAATTAAGAAGATTTGTCACAAGTGATTTATTTTTTTCATTTATTTGTTGGTATTTATTTTCCTCTGACAATTGAGGGAATTTGACTAATACCAAAGCTTTATACTCTTGGGCAGGAATTTTGGTTGACGTGTGCATACCCAAAATATTCATTGATTTGAGAACAATTTAACCTAAAAAGTGTTTTCATCTAGTGGATGTTTGAGCAATGAGCACTGGAAAAAACAATTTGCCCATATATATCTGATGTCAGGAACAAGAAATATTTTATAGAGGGAGAAAACATTAGAGAAGTAGAATTTTCGGGCCACTTGTGCATACCCTAAATGAAGCTGTAATTACCTATAATTTCACCTGAAATGTGTTTTCATGTAAAGGACGCAAATAAACATTGAGCACTAAAAAATATAAAGAACTTTACTTTTTTTAATCACCCTAAAATATATATATATATATATATATATATATATATATATATATATATATATATATATATATATATATATATATATATATATATATATATATATTAGGGTGGTTAAAAAAAAGTATATATATATATATACATAATCATACAAGAGAGTGTCAACTTAACTTACCATTTTTAATTACATAATGTAATAAAAATGCTGAAATAACTCTAATGAGCCGTTGTAAAAAAAAAAACTTTCGGTAATATGAATAAAAAAGAAAATACAGCGTTGTAGTGGTGTATGGTATAGTGGTGATAATTTTTTGATAATTTATAATAAAAAAAACTAAATTAGTCACTGGTCATTACCCTAGCCACGACCATTATAATCCATGACGCACTCTATCTCTTCAAGGCAAGATAATTCTCTTCAACTAAGGACGATAAGGGAGATAATCTTTCTGTCAACTTATATATCCGTCACCTTTATTAAATGTCCTTTTATGCTTCTGTTGACCTTCAGTTGACGTAAATGATTGACTGGCAATGACAACAGGTGAAAGTTGGTCACCTGAAAGATACTTATTCACTTATACGCCAAATACTTGTGAAGGGTCTTAAGAGCTCTTGGTGAGGGTCTTCACTTTATTGGTGTTGGGTTTGTGAGGGTAAGATGGTCCCCCCCCATGAGTCTGTTGTGTTGTCATTGTGCATGTTAGTGTGTCTGTCACTTTCTCGTCTTGTTATGGAGGACCCGATATGGTTCACCTGGAGATTATATTACTGGAAGATTAGCAACCCCTAATGCTAACCTAACCTATCCTAACCTACTGTCATAACCTAACCTAACCTATCCTAACCTACTGTCATAACCTAACCTAACCTATCCTAACCTACTGTCATAACCTAACCTAACCTATCCTAACCTACTGTCATAACCTAACCTAACCTATCCTAACCTACTGTCATAACCTAACCTAACCTATCCTAACCTACTGTAACTGGCGGGAAAAAAACAACAACACCAAAAGAAATAAATATATTTTGTCCCTGAGTTAGCTTCTATATATGACCAAAGATATATGTTATGTATATACAATATAACACCAACACAACAACACCAACAACGGCAACAACACCACCATTACCACCTCCACCACCACCTACAACACCAACAACAACAACAACAACAACACCATTACCACCTCACCACCACCTACAACACCAACAACAACAACAACAACACCACCATTACCACCTCCACCACCACCTACAACACCAACACCAACACAGCAACAACAACAACACCACCATTACCACCTCCACCACCACCTACAACACCAACAACAACAACACCAACAACGACAACAACACCACCATTACCACCTCCACCACCACCTACAACACCAACAACAACAACAACAACAACAACAACACCACCATTACCACCTCCACCACCACCTACAACACCAACAACAACAACAACAACAACACCACCATTACCACCTCCACCACCACCTACAACACCACCTACAACACCACCACCAACAACAACAACAACAACAACAACAACACCACCATTACCACCTCCACCACCACCTACAACACCAACAACAACAACAACAACAACAACAACATAAATAAGTCGTGATATTAAGAGTCATTATTTACTTACGTTATTTAAACTTCCTCTTAAGTCATAAAATTTTGGCATAAGTACATGGAGGTTGACCAGCCGACCTTGTGTGTGTGTGACTGGGAGATGGATAGGTAAGTTTGGGGTCAGGTCTAAGGTGAAGGATTAGCAATAATTGATTACAGACTCTTGCTTGACCACACACACACACACACACATACATTATACATACATATTTTCATAATGATACGTTACTGTAGATATACATTACATAATTATAGAGGATAATTTCTTTCAACTGGTTATTATTCGAACTGAGGACTCGTCATGTAAGGCGTTTAATCACAAGGTTATATTTACTGGGATGTCTAATCTTCACGTGATTCTTTATTTACTGCTGAGTGTCTTTATAAACATATTTTATATTTATTTGATCCATCATGTTTACAGGTCCAAGCCTCCGTGTCTTTCTGTGAGAGCGTAAACAACTGCAACTGTTTAGTCCTTGTGTGTGTGTAAATAATAATAATAATAATAATAATTAACGGTTTATTGAAAGAGCTTGGCAGCCAGAAGGCTGAAAATATACAGTTACATATTTGGGGAATGGGTTACGAATTACAAATAATATACAAGTAACATGAGTGACACAAATAAGACATATAATAACTAGATGGGGAAAAGCTCAAACTACAGTTCATTTCAACATAGTGACAGTGCAAGGAGTAGTGTTTACTGGGAGTGAATACACTGATTTATTACAAGTTATTGATAATTTTTACGATGGTTGGGACTGGGCTGTTCTTATAGCGATCAGTTCGTGCACGTATGGGCTGGATGCGGTTGTGGTGTCGAACAGCAATTCTCGGACTAGGGATCTCAGGTGGTAGTAGGAGCCGGTGTCGGGGATGGTGTAGAAGCTTCTTACCAAATTTGCAGATGAGGTCGTGGTGATGGTCAGTGAGAGTCGAAAGGGTCAGTGTGTTGAGCGCTTCTTGATATGTGGAGTAGGAAGGGGAGAGAATAATCTTGCATGCCCTCTTTTGCACTTTTTCTAGGTGTTTACGTTGTGTGGCATTTAGGGAGGAAGACCAGGTGGGGGAGGCATAGGTGAGCTTGGGAAGTATGAATGTTGTGTAAACACTGAGGAGCTCGTGTGCAGGAACTCCGAGGGACTTGAGTCGGCGTAGGAGGTGGAGACGGAAACTGGAGGATTTGATAACTTCACTGACGTGTGGTTTCCAATTTAGTTTGTTGTCTATGGTGACGCCAAGGAGCTTCGTGGAATCTACAACCTGGAGTGTGTTCGGACCTAGAGTAATGGAAGGAGGTGGGACAATGTCGGAGGAGAGGTTGATGTGCATAACCATGGTCTTGGTATGGTTGATGGTGACATGGTTGTTGGTGGCCCAGTTTTGGAGACTGTTCAATAAATCCTGAAGGGCGGTATAGTTGGGAGCAGAATTGTTGACGCTGATCCCAATGGTGGAGTCGTCGACATATTTCCAGCGAGCAGGGGTTTCTCTTAGGGCATCATTGATGAGCATAAGGAAGCAGAGTGGTCCCATCTTGGTGCCTTGGGGGACGCCACAGGTGAGTGACTGAAAGGTGGAGACAGCCCCTCGGAAGCGTACAGCTTGGCGTCGGTCACTGAGGAAGTCTGTAAGCCATGGTATAAGACTTCTCCGAAGCCCGAGGTCAATAGCTTTGTTGATGATTATATTGTGGTCGACTAGGTCAAATGCTTTAGTGAAATCAATGAAGGCGACAGCTACAGACGTTTTTCGTTTCTCGAGATGGCGGTATATGTAATCGAGAAAGCTGACAAGACAGTGAGTGGTGGAGGAAGTTTTCATGTTGCCAAATTGCTGAGGGTCTACGACTCCTGCAATATCAGAATAAGCCCAGCCGAACACAAAACTTTCACAGATTAGGCTTGGTATTGGGGTGATTGCAATAGGTCGTAGCTGATTTAAGGATTGTGGGCTGGTTGACTTGGGCACTGGTGATACATAAGAGGTCTTCCAGTCAGCTGGGCATCTGGCTTGACTGAGAGAAGCATTGATGATGGAGCAGAGGGGTTTAGCAAGCTCCGGGGAGAACTCCTTGAAGAGTTTCATTGGTAAGTCAATGGGGGTGGTAGAGCGTTTTAATTTTAGTTTGTCCAGGCGTTTTGCTACTTCAAATTCTTCTACTAAGTCAGTGGGAAGGGGGGCTGGTAGGTAAGCAGGGAGAGTGGTTGTGTCAAGCCGGGGGAGCGTCTGGCATATAGTAGCGAAATGGTTATTTGTTTGCTCAGCTGCGTCAACATTAGTGAGATGGCTAAGGAAGGGGAGGGGGTGTGTCTTATTGTTTAGTCCACAGAGTTCTTTAAGCTTACCATACCATTGACTGATGTTGGTCTGCTTCAGGTGTTGTAATTTGGTTGGGTAGTGGGACTTCTTTGCAGTGCGTATTTCGCGGATGACTCGGTTGCGAAGGGACCTGTAGCGGATGTGGTCATTGAGATGAAAGGCTCTGTCTCTCTGTTGCATAAGTCTTTTGATCCGAGGTGTGATCCAGGGCAAGTCAGCTGGGTGAGATCTGACGGACTTCTCGGGGAAGAAGTGGTGGTGAGCTTCCGTGGTGGTGTTGGTATAATTTATCCATTTGGTTTCCACGTCATCCACGCTAAGTACTTCAGTCCAGGGATGGTGAACTATCCACTGCCCGAAGAGGCGCACTGCAGAGTCAGTAATCGGCCTGTAGGTCTTGATGTAGGGTCTCTGTACTTGAGTGGGAGTGGCAGCTGGGGACCAGAGCACTGATAAGTGTGTGCTACACCCGATAGGAGGCATTGGTTGAGGTGGTTGGTACTGGTCCGCTAAGTCAGTTAAGATAAGGTCAAGGGTATTTTGACCGTGTGTGGGGAAGGTCACAACTTGTGATAGTGATAGCTGGTCCTGGATATCAGTGGTGTCAATTTCATTAAAATCCCCACATAATACTAACTTGGCACATGGGTACCTAACTCTGAGGTGGTCTGAGGTGGTGATGAGATGATTGATAAGAGTGTCTCTGGTGGGTGAGCGAGGCGGATGGTATGCCACACAGATTATGATGGAAGCAGTGTTGCGCGGGTGGGCCCGTAGCACGACACGTACCCATAATGCTTCCACATCTGCTGGGACTTGAACATCCAGGCGTGACGGGCGTAGGTCATCTTGACAGAAGAGGGCAACGCCCCCTCCGCGTCTATGTGAACGAAGGTGATGAAAGAGTTGATATCCCTCAATATGACACGTTTCAGGCACAATTTGCCAAGCCTCACATATGGCAACGACGCTCGCGGCGGCTGACCTGACTGTAGTTGCCAGCTCGTCGAACTTGTTAGCTAGGGAAGTGACGTTGGATAGCAGTAAAGACGGGAGATCATACCATATCCGTGGAACTTCAGTGAGGTGGTATGGTCTGTCAGGGGTGGGTTTCTTCGGTTTCCTAGTGGAGGTTACGGTTCTAATGGGCTTATGTGTATGACGGCCTTATGTGTGTGTGTGTGTGTGCGTGTGTGTGTGTGTGTGCGTGTGTGTGTGTGTGTGTGTGTGATAGATTTATGATTTTTTTAAAAGTACACACAAGATAATACGATAAATAAATTTCATACACACGAATAATAAAAACTAACAATAAACGCGAAGAACGTGCATATAAACCTTTCCCCCTTCCTTCTCCCTCTCCTTTCCCTTCCCCCTACCCATCCCTCTTCCTTTACCCACTCTCCCCTTCCCCACTTCTCCCACGCTTCCTTCTACCTGCTCTCCCCTTCCTCCTCTCTTCCTCTCCCATTAAAAATAAAAAAGTTATCTTCCTCATACCAGAACGGAATTCAAGCATCAAGGAAGGTTCTTAAAACAGGTTCAAGAAGAAGGACCTCTCACTAAACGACATACACATACAGCAGGAGGACACAGCCAACCTCCCTCAGGAATACACACACACACACACCTTGGGGGAAGTTCAGACATATATGACCAAAAAACCCGAATATCTCATCACAAACGACCTCGCTCGGATGATAAGTGGAGCGGGGAGAGAGAGCCCACTCCAGTACGAGCGAGAGATAGCCCACTCCAGTACGAGCGAGAGATAGCCCACTACAGTACGAGCGAGAGATAGCCCACTACAGTACGAGCGAGAGATAGTCCACTATAGTACGAGCGAGAGATTGCCCACTACAGTACGAGCGGAAGATAGCCCACTACAGTACGAGCGGAAGATAGCCCACTACAGTACGAGCGAGAGATAGCCCACTACAGTACGAACGAGAGATAGCCCACTGCAGTACGAGCGAACGATAGCCCACTACAGTACGAGCGAGAGATAGCCCACTGCAGTACGAGCGAGAGATAGCCCACTACAGTACGAACGAGAGATAGCCCACTGCAGTACGAGCGAATGATAGCCCACTACAGTACGAGCGAGAGATAGCCCACTACAGTACGAGCGAGAGATAGCCCACTGCAGTACGAGCGAGAGATAGCCCACTACAGTACGAGCGAGAGATAGCCCACTACAGTACGAGCGAGAGATAGCCCACTACAGTACGAGCGAGAGATAGCCCACTACAGTACGAGCGAGAGATAGTCCACTCCAGTACGAGCGAGAGATAGCCCACTGCAGTACAAGCGAGAAATAGCCCACTACAGTACGAGCGAGAGATAGCCTGTATGATATGGACACAAAGTAGTACCTTAAGCTGTGTATTATTATATTACTCTTATATTACTCCATTAATTATGTATAGTAAAGTATTACAGAACATGTATTAATTCTATGTAATATTCCCATTTATTGTGCACCATATTATGTATATAAATTATCATATTTGTACTTTATGTATTCAGCTTGTGAATGCTGACATCTGTACATCCCAGCGCGCAGTAATACATAGAGAGTGAAGACAGAGTCTTGGTGGTGTGGAAGCGAGCTTCTGGGTCCCCCAATGTATATATCTCCCGTACGAGAATAGAACCTACTTTTAAGAGAACAAGTGTTTGTGTATACCCTCAGTAGTATAGAACATTTTGTGGGTATTCAAGACAAACGTCAGATAGCCCACTACAGTACGAGCGAGAGAGAGCCCACTGCAGTACGAGCGAGAAATAGCCCACTACAGTACGAGCGAGAGATAGTCCACAACAGTACGAGCGAGAGATAGCCCGCTACAGTAAGAGCGAGAGATAGCCCACTACAGAACGAGCGAAAGATAGCCCACTACAGGAGCGAGAGATAGTCCACAACAGTACAGGCGAGATAGCTACAGTACAGGCGAGAGATAGTCCACTGCGGTACGGGCGAAATGGCCCACTACAGTACGGAGCTAGAGATAGTCCACAGCCATTTGAGCGAGAATGCCGCTACAGTAAGAGCGAGAGATAGCCCACTACAGTACGAGCGAGAGATAGTCCACAACAGTACGAGCGAGATAGCCCACTACAGTAAGAGCAGTAAGAGCGAGATAGCCCACTACAGAACGAGCGAAAGATAGCCCACTACAGTTCGAGCGAGAGATAGTCCACAACAGTACGAGCGAGAGATAGCCCGCTACAGTACGAGCGAGAGATAGCCCACTACAGAACGAGCGAAAGATAGCCCACTACAGTTCGAGCGAGAGATAGTCCACAACAGTACGAGCGAGAGATAGCCCGCTACAGTAAGAGCGAGAGATAGCCCACTACAGAACGAGCGAAAGATAGCCCACTACAATTCGAGCGAGAGATTGTCCACAACAGTACGAGCGAGAGATAGCCCGCTACAGTAAGAGCGAGAGATAGCCCGCTACAGTACGAGCAAGAGATAGTCCACTCTGTTACGAGACTCCTTGATGACCAACACCCTCATCAACCTTCTCTGCCCACGCCTCGTACCCTACTGAAATTATTTGTATATTCTGTTATTATAAAACTGTATCTATAATGTTTAGTTTTAACGATAATCACAATGCGTATCTCTTATTGGTGCTGCCCTAAACGTTCGTGTGGTTACAGTGTTTGATGATATTTTTTTATTTATTTTTTTAGATTCCTCTTAATGTTGCTTCGGGTTGTACAGTTGCGCATACAAGACAAGTCACCAATTTGTAACGTTACAGCTTTGGTGAGGAGCCGTCCACTGACAACCTAACGCCCAAGGAAGTCTTCATACCACCCCCCCCACCCCCCTCCAGGAGTACTTAGAGCCACATCCACCACTCATAACCCCCTACAGGAGCACCTACAACCACATCCACCACTCATAAACCCCCTTCAGGAGCACCTACAACCTCATCCTCCACACCCCACAAGATAAAACCATCCTTCTTATCTCTGTAAACTAATACCTCGCCACAGCACCAAGATCGTCACCGTATAAATTGACATTCTTTTAATCCATCGTTAATCCGGGATGAAATGTGAATGTTTAGGTATAATTATTACTCAATTATAGAATGTTAGACCGAATGAAACAACTCCCGTGATACTGATTCTTACGGTAACTTAAGAACTCGACGTAAGATGGCCAGGTTAGGTTCCCGGTGACGAGGTAGCTGGAAGAGGGAAGGCAGTGTACTAACTAGGGGAGGGGGAGATGGGGAAGGGAGAGGGGGAGGGGAGGAGATGGGAAGGAGGTGAGGGAAGGATCAGCAAAAAAATTAAACCAGGGGAGGGGAGAGGTGGGGAAGGGAGGGTGAGTGGGAGGGAGGGAGGGGGGAGGGGATCAGTGCACCAACCAGGGGAGGGGAGAGGTGGGGAAGGGGCGGGTGAGTGGGAGGGTGAGGGAGAGGGGATCAGTGTACCAACCAGGGGAGGGAAAGGGAAGGGAAGGGGGAGGGAAGGGAAGGGGAGGGAAAGGTTGTTTATATTTTTGCAAGCAGGAGTCATAAACAGGGCGACACACTATCGCCAGACTTGTATTACGAACTTTCTTAAACCAACCGTGGATGATAATAGTTCCTAGTGTCTATCTATCTATCCATCCATCCATCCGTTTCTATGGTTTAATCCCAAATACCATATCTATCTCTCTATTCATCAATCTATCCATATTATATATCTATTTATTCATATATATTCACATGTCTTTCTATTTATCTGTCTGTCTGTCTGTCTGCCTTTATGAATTTTTAAAACGAGGTGTTCTCCTTGTCAGGTCTTAAGTAAAGCTTTAAGTGTAGCTC
>NW_024735185.1:0-18166 GCF_018991925.1 Homarus americanus
AAAAAAGTCGTAAATGGTCTATTTGAAGAGTGGTGAGAACAGCTTCCTCTGGGATGGTGAATGACGTCCTTTATCAGAATTAATATCGACCCAATTTTCGTAATGAGCGCAATTAATAACCGTCCAGCACTACCAAAATAATAATTTCCTTAGTATAATTACTTATTAGCCCGGGTGGGCTAATTCCCATTAAAAAAAAAAGCAACTGGCTGGGCCCAGCCTCGAACTGCTCCCGGCGGTGCTAGACGTAGTTCGTCAGGCCACCGCCAGGGGTCTACTGTCGGCTTTTGTGAAGGTGGTTTTGTTGTTTTTCTTTAATAATTCATATATTTTCGTAGTTTTTCTCAGGATTTGTATGAATTTATACTCCAATAGCAGAGTTACAATTGTATTGAAGCTGTGTGTGGCCCTTTTACAGCCAATCTTGGCTACTAACTCAAGATACACTTGTGTGTGCGTGTTTGACTGTCGTGTGTGTGAGTGTCGTGAATCATGAAGACATTTTGCAAGAACCTTTACCAAAACACATACAAAAGAATACCAAACAGTTATAAACAACAGCGAAACGGTAACTCTGCTATTTGAGTTTAAAATCACGTTAAGAACTGCGAAAATAAATCAATTATTGAAGAAAAACTGCAAAAATACCACATGTAACATAAATACAACTTCTGGAATGTTGATTAATGTCCCCCTGGCGGTGGCCTGGCGAACTAGGTGCCGGGGGGTCACAGCTTCCATGGTAAACACTTTAAATATTATGAGTGTCTCTCACCCACAATGGAGAGGCCTACACTATTTTCTCTCACCACCGCTGTCTACACCTACACTATGGTTACTCACACGAGCCAGAAGCACCGGACATGGAGTAGAAAAATTGTCCTCGTTGCAGATGGTGACGTCATCGTGTGGGTAGCAACGGACCGTGGTGTTATGGTGAAGTAATGGTGAGGTGATGGTGATAGTAAAAGAGATGGTGAAGTTCTTGGGAAGGCCACAGTGAGGTAACGATGAGAATGGTGATATTATGGTGAAATGATGGTGAGGTGACTAGAGGAACTATTCACTAGAGGACCGATGCTGGTGAAGGGTTACTGGTGCACCACTGAAGTATGAATGAAGAAGTAATGATAAAAAAGATAGCTAAAAGGAATGATGGTGAGATATAAGAGAAGAGGTGATGGTGAGTTTTAATGGTGATGGTGAGCGTAATGGTCCGGGTTTACAAGCTTTTACATATACGTGAACGCTTTAAGATTATAACACACACACACACACACACACACACACACACACACACCATTTTTATCCTTCATATCCCGAGAAAATTTACTCAACTAAAATAAATAACTATGACCTGGAACCTGGACCACTATGTTATGCTGTAAAAATAAACTCCTAACTAGACCCCCACAAGGTACTGTAGTGGACTTCTCCCCTACAACTGCCTACAACTGCGTAGCAGCTCACCACCTGCTTTCGCATTCCAATGTGCCGCCTTCCCTAGCAACCAACCAGATGTTACCGTATCTTAGCAACGAAACTATTCACCGGCTACTTCTCGGGTTTTCCCACCATGACTCATGGCGGCTGCTGCGGGGTATATAAGCTCTGTCTCTCCATTGAGATTGAGTCGATCCACTCGCCAGCCAGCCTTCGTTGTGAACGGACGTCTCTCTAGACCCCTCACTGCAAAGCCAGCCAGCCTATCTCTTACCACTGACAAACTGCACTCAATCATCAACCTCATTGCCATTACTTCATACAACAGGGAAGCTCGTTTCAGACAACGCCCTTTCTGTACCTCCCTACTGATCAGGGGTGACTCCTGATCAGAGGCGGCCCAGACTGGGAGATCTGTAACGGTTTTTCTGCAGCGGACTTGGGCCGCGATCCCACTGGTGCACTTGCACCATTGGCTATTTCTCCTTGATCTTCCTTCTTTTTCGCTCTGGCCTGGGGACCTGAACCCTAGAGGTGTATTCGTCCTTGGGTCCCCCCTGTAACTGTTCACCTCCACTGTAGGAGATTGTGAACACGAAAGGGGGTAGGAGCAGAACTCCCCCCCCCCCTCCGCCGAGCCTTCCTGGGAAACCGTGATCGTGCGTGTTCCACCTGGGAAGGGGGTCGCAATCCTGAATCCTTACCCCTCCCCCCCAATTAGGTACACTAGCTCACGCCTATAAGTGAGCATTCAGTAACACTAGGGAAGTAGGATCCCCTGACGGGGCTTTCGGGACAGTGTTGCGGGAACCACTCTACGACCACTCAACCAACAAGTGGCGGTGGGGAGTGCTGTAATTCTCGTAACAAACTCTGTCCTGGAATAGGTAGGTCTCAAGTCTGAAATCACGCAAGGGTGGCATGTCCACCACACACCCTCTAGAATGACGGCACACCGGATACGGATACGCTCCCATGAAGGGGGCGTGACTGACGGAAGAAAAAATGAATTAGCAAGACTCCTTACTTCAACACTACTGATCAAAATTTCCAACCTTATCACGACCAAGGACTCCTTCATCGCCCTGTGCCTGACTGAGAATGATGTTGACCAACTCCTATCGAACGACAGCACAAGGAAACTGAAATCCGCGAAATTCGAAGTTGCAATCCCTCCTCAACTCCGAGCGAGGAAGTCAATCGTGATCAAAAAATTAGATAAAGCAATCAATGAAGAATCTAGCGAACAGGAATTGGCATCTGATATAGAAGACAAAAATGAATGGGCCAAGGTGGAGGAAGTTATCAAGCTGCCCAAACTGCCATCCATGCTGAAAATACGGTTCACTGAAATAGCCATGGCCCAAAAAGCAATCCAGGAGCAATCCAGGAGGGACTGTCTCTCTCCTACTACCACGTCAGCAGCAGCCAGGTGGAGCAGGAGGAATTCTTCCCCATAACTCCATGCTGGAATTGCTACCAATATTCACACATGGCAACAGACTGCCCTAACAAGGACACCAAGCACTGCTCAGAATGCGGGAATAAGGGGCACACCTTCAGAGAGTGCAAACACAAAGACAACCCCAAATGCCTAAACTGCGAAGGGGATCACAGAACACTGGCTACTCGCTGCCCCATACGAAAAGCGATAGTCAATCAAAAGAAGGAGAAGGAGAGGGAGAAGACACAGGAACAGCAAAACAAGACATACTCAGCTGTAACCAAACTAACCAGAGAAACGACAAAGATCCTCGAAAAAGTCGCCACACCACCCCCCGCAAACCAACCTATTGTGCTTCAGCTTGGAAATAATCTCTCTGTAAAAATAATGACATCCATAATCCACGCCCACATCATGAATATAGCCAGACCTGGAACTTTCGCCAAGGCAGCAAGAGACATGTTCGCCGCCAACAACCTGCCAGATATGGAATTCCCAAATGATGTGCCTTCCTCTGAAATCTTCAACTTCATTTACAAATCAGAGAGCACCGAAATCCAAATACCAACAACTCACGAACCATCAACTCACGAACCATCAACACAAGAACAGACTACCTCAGACATACAACCCGAGCCAGCAAGCGAGGAAGAATCAATGGAAGACTCAAGCGAAGATGAAACCACCACAATAACAGAACAAGCCGCCAGAGTCAACACCCCAAAAAAGAACCAAACAGGAACTAAGGCACCACCTGCTACGGAGAACAAAGACCTAGGGCATGAAACTGGTATCCGATTTTACTCCACTACAGCTCCTCCCATAGTCTCAACAGAAAGACTATTGGCAGAAATAAGGCAAGGCAAGATCAAATACACATACTCAGACAAAAACCTAGATGACACACATATTGAAACACTAATCAAGAAGGGAAGAATCCTCACAAAACACAACAGAATAGAAAGAGTTGATCAGTCAACATATAAAAAGATCCGCTTGGGCCTGGACAGGAGGCTGTCAGGGGAGAACCGGTCAGCAAAAATGGCGCAAACCAGCTCTAGACCCCAGCCTTCATAATAAATAAGCTAAAAATAATCCAACATAATGTCTTAGCATGGATCCCACAAAGAGCAAGCGAATTATACAACACATACCGTAACATAGACCCAGATATTATTCTCATCAATTCGCATGGTAAGAAAAACTCAGAAAAAATAAAACTATTTAACTACACAGTATACCAAAAAAACAACCAAGACACACCACATGATGGAATAGCCATAGCCATCAAACGAAACATACAACACAAGATACACGACTCATTTCAAGAAAACTTTCTGGCGATCGAAATTAACTGCCCAACAGGACCTATCATAATCGGCACCTGTTACCTCCCTCCGAGAAGACCCATATTCCCACTAGCAGACATGCTCAAACTCCTGAGAAGAAACATACCAGCATATTTCTTGGGTGATTTAAATGCTCGACATCGCGTCTTGGGACACCAGGACAACAACGCCGTGGGCAAGATTTTAAACACATTACTGAGTCATGGCAACGCAATACACCTCGGCCCGGAATTCCCCACATACATCAGTGCAGGTAAAATCGGACATCCAGACATAGTACTAACAAACCAGCATCACCATCTTAACCTGCAAATGGAACCCGGCCCAATAACCACCAGTGACCATCTCCCTATAGTAGCCACACTCTCCACGTCGCCAATTCAGATCCCTGCCAGGACGAGATACAGCTACAGCCGATCCAACTGGGAGGAATTCCAAAATGAGCTAAGCAACCACCAAATAACCCGGCTAAACAACAAACACACCTCCCAAATAGACAGCACACTGGAGACATGGTACGGAAACGTGATCCAAGCAATGGAACACCACATACCCACGACCACTCACCGCACATTACCACACCCCCAATACACACATCAATCAAGAATTTTACAGACACAGTTTAGTAACTTATTCAAATTAATCCTAGAACATGGATGGACGCCAGAATACAGAATACAATATTACACCATACACGATCAACTAAGAAACATGTCCAAAGAAGCATACGTGAACAACTGGGAGAAATTAATAACAGACACAGAAGCAACTTACCACGACCCGAAAAAATTCTGGCGAAAAATTAAAAACCTAATGGGAATCTCAAGCAACGAGTCAAACTACATTTTAAATAGCAACCAAATCAAATTAACTGAACCCAAAGAACAAGAACCTGAATTCAGAAAATACTGGAGCAAAATTTTTCAAATAAGCCAAGAAGACAACCTGAACTTCTGTATGAATACCGAGCAACAAGTAACCAATCACATGACACACACAACCCACATCTGGCACCCAAGTCCCAGCATAGACACACACGCTTTGGACGATCTTTCCACACCGATTCAACCAATCACCGCAGAGGATATTCAGAAAACAATAATCAGTTTCAAGAATAAGGCCCCGGGCATCAGTAAAATTAACAAACCCATACTCCAGCATCTACCAATCAACATGATACACCAACTCAGTCACATTTTTAATGCAGCACTTGCCTCTGGCTACTTCCCAAGAAAATTTAAAACAGCAATCATCAGACTTATATCAAAACCAGGTAAATCCCCAACCCAAGTAGCAAACTACAGACCAATCTCTCTCCTAGAAATACCGGGAAAAATCCTAGAAAAAATAATTAACCGCCGACTGAGAACACACCTCGAATTTGAGGAGAAATACAACCCCAGACAGCATGGATTTAGAAAACATAGAGGAACCCATACAGCCTTAGCCCTAATTTACGAAAACATAGCAAACGCGATGCACAACAACGAACAATGTAACGTAGTACTAAGGGACGTAGCTAAAGCATTCGACAAGGTCTGGCACCTAGGACTCAAATACAAAATTACCACCCAAGAACTTCCCAACAACTTTACTTCCTTTCTTTGCAACTTCCTCGACAATAGAGAGGCCAAAATTATCATAGGTAACCACACAGGCCCAAGCTTCAAATTATACAGCGGAGTACCACAGGGAAGCAACCTCTCGCCAACACTCTACACAATATATACGGCGGACATGCCACCTCCTGTACACGGAGAATATGTAGCCTATGCTGATGACGTCACACAAATCATCCGACATCCAGGCAAGGGCAAACAGATGATGGCAAGGATAACAACCCACGCCATCGAGCAAATCAACGAATATGAAAAAAAATGGAAAATTCAAACCAATACACAGAAACTAATGATAATACATATTGCCAGAAAAAACCCTACACCAATCACAGTCAACAATGTACCTATACAATACTCCAACCAAGGTAAAATTCTGGGACTCACAATAACAAGAACAGGCATAGCAAAACACGTAAAACAACGCAAACAGACTGCCCAATCACAACTCACGAAACTAAGACGATTCAGCAAAATGGACACCAAGATTCAACTACACCTATACAAAGCACTTATCCGCCCACACCTAGAATATCCACCAATACCACTCAACACGATCAGCAAATCCAGTCAACTTAAACTTCAAGCAGTACAAAACAAAGCTATCCGTAGAGCATCAAAGCAACTTCCGCCATACACCACCAAAATACAAGAACTTCACGAATTATTCAATATCGAACCACTGAACATACGTACACACAGCCAAGCACAGAGAGTATGGACCAAACTTGAAGAGATGGAGGACCCATTATTCTCCAAGTTAAAAGAAGAAGGAACAACTAAAATACACAGCTGGTGGCCTAAGAGCTTCCATGCTGACATTACAGAACAAGAACCACTCTACACAAAGAGATAAACAAATAACACTACCACCGGACAAATAAAAATTAACACTCACTACAATAATGAATATCTAGCTAGCTTAACTCCTCCCTCCTCAACCTCCTTCCCTGAGCGGACGGGCCTGTGCTGCGCACTGCCGCCACCCAATCATTTCAACTCGTCTCCGCTAGGTGGACAGCCCACCTGCTATCTACCCCTCCCACTCTTCTTCCCGTTTCCACGCTTTACTTCTCTCTCTCTCTCCTCTCCTTTCCCAGTGCAAAGTCATTTGCCACTTTACTTCATTATCATCATCATCGAGATTGAGTCTGACCAATCTTCTTGAACAAGCAACACCTCCTCCTCTGCCGCTGCCTGGCGACCGTCGCCTCTCCTCCGCCTGCCTGGCGGTCCTCGCTCCCGCCAGCGAGCATGTCCTTCTCTGAGCTTCCTCACCAACCAATTCTCATTCTGCCCATTTTCCTGAACAAGCAACATCTCCTCCAGCAAGCTCCACGCTGTTAACATTTCATTCAACCAGGAGGCCAGCAACAGGCAACATCTTCTCTAACGAAGCTCCTCCACATCTACCTCCTTCAACAAGCTACTCACCTCACGTCTCTACCAAGCAGCCCCTCACCACACAGCACCTCCAGCACCAGACTGTCTATCATATAACTTATATATTATACAAGAAAACCACATTAGAGTTTCCTTCCATCCTGAGTGCTAGACAACATTAATATCTCGATACCCCTACAATGGTGACTCCCGGAGATAAGCACTCACACAGGATGGAGGAGACACTGATCACGCTCCCAGTCTTCAAGCAGACACCAGCTCCTCTTCCTGCCTCACGCACCACATTCTGACGACCCCAGCACACCCGTCCTGCCTCAGACGCCGACCCCGGCCCAGCAGTACCTGCCGTGAGGGAAGCACACAACATCCATCGCCTCCACACCCCCTCTTTTCTCCCTCAGGTACTCCCTGCTAATGTCCTGCACCCTGCTGCTGTCACGAGCCCTAATCCGCTTCTGCTGACGCAGCCCCTGCTCCTGATCCAGGCCCACACACACCCCAGCAGGCGCATCTGACGACCCTGTACCTGTCGTGAGGGAAGCACAACATTCATCGCCTCCACACACCCTTTTTCTCCCTTCTCCCACAGATAGTGTGTATCTAGACAGTTGTATTTCAGCGATCGGCTCATCACGCCATCGCCGTTGTCTCACATGAGGCATGCACCGCCCGGTCTTCCTCACATGTGCTAAGCAACTCTACAAACAACAAGTCTCCTACACAGCCTGGAGGGGAGGGGGAGTATTGTAGTGGACTTCTCCCCTACAACTGCCTACAACTGCGTAGCAGCTCACCACCTGCTTTCGCATTCCAATGTGCCGCCTTCCCTAGCAACCAACCAGATGTTACCGTATCTTAGCAACGAAACTATTCACCGGCTACTTCTCGGGTTTTCCCACCATGACTCATGGCGGCTGCTGCGGGGTATATAAGCTCTGTCTCTCCATTGAGATTGAGTCTGACCAATCTTCTTGAACAAGCAACACCTCCTCCTCTGCCGCTGCCTGGCGACCCTCGCCTCTCCTCCGCCTGCCTGGCGGTCCTCGCTCCCGCCAGCGAGCATGTCCTTCTCTGAGCTTCCTCACCAACCAACTCTCATTCTGCCCATTTTCCTGAACAAGCAACATCTCCTCCAGCAAGCTCCACGCTGTTAACATTTCATTCAACCAGGAGGCCAGCAACAGGCAACATCTTCTCTAACGAAGCTCCTCCACATCTACCTCCTTCAACAAGCTACTCACCGCACGTCTCTACCAAGCAGCCCCTCACCACACAGCACCTCCAGCACCAGACTGTCTATCATATAACTTATATATTATACAAGAAAACCACATTAGAGTTTCCTTCCATCCTGAGTGCTAGACAACATTAATATCTCGATACCCCTACAGTACCATGTCTTATGGTCCTGTCCAGCAGTCACTTATCTTATTATCTTACCAAAATTTGAATATTTTACTCTTATTACTTTTGTTTTTCTTATCTTCTCTTATCTTCGGTGTTTATCTGTGTTTTCTTTGTTTAAAGGATTTTATGTTTATTATTTTATGCTTATCTACTGATGCCAAGTTACCACCAGTCTCTCAGTGAAGTAATGCCTTTTCCCGTTTACCCTTCCTCCCGCACACCAACACTCCCTCACATCAATTCTTCACCCACAACACTGCCCACACAATAACACTCCCCCACACACCCCCTACACACTCACGACACTTGTCATCAAATATCGCCTCTTCTTCTCTCAATACACATTAGACCGACTTGTTGCCAGCCCCACATAATAATATACCATTGTCCTTCACTCCACCTATCACGTACGTCTGGGTGATAACAATATATGTGGATAAATACACGTAAATATTAGTGACAGCGACGAATATATTCTCATACATATTAGAACAATGTTTTTCAAACGTTTTTTACTGCCACCCACAGCCAGAACAACAATTTGAATTGCGACCCATTAAACCTAAGTGTAATGATATGAAATGAGCTCAGGTTAGATTACGGGGGAAAAAAACTACGATTACGAGTTTGCGTATGATGACTTAAGACACTGAGAACGATGACTAAGGTGTTGGGTATGATGACTTAAGACACTGAGAACGATGACTAAGGTGTTGGGTATGATGACTTAAGACACTGAGAACGATGACTAAGGTGTTGGGTATGATGACTTAAGACACTGAGAACGATGACTAAGGTGTTGGGTATGATGACTTAAGACACTGAGAACGATGACTAAGGTGTTGGTATGATGACTTAAGACACTGAGAACGATGACTAAGGTGTTGAGTATAATGACTTAAGACACTGAGAACGATGACTAAGGTGTTGGGTATGATGACTTAAGACACTGAGAACGATGACTAAGGTGTTGGGTATGATGACTTAAGACACTGAGAACGATGACTAAGGTGTTGGGTATGATGACTTAAGACACTGAGAACGATGACTAAGGTGTTGGGTATGATGACTTAAGACACTGAGAACGATGACTAAGGTGTTGGGTATGATGACTTAAGACACTGAGAACGATGACTAAGGTGTTGGGTATGATGACTTAAGACACTGAGAACGATGACTAAGGTGTTGGGTATGATGACTTAAGACACTGAGAACGATGACTAAGGTGTTGGTATGATGACTTAAGACACTGAGAACGATGACTAAGGTGTTGGTATGATGACTTAAGACACTGAGAACGATGACTAAGGTGTTGGTATGATGACTTAAGACACTGAGAACGATGACTAAGGTGTTGGGTATGATGACTTAAGACACTGAGAACGATGACTAGGTGTTGCGTATGATGACTTAAGACACTGAGAACGATGACTAAGGTGTTGAGTATGATGACTTAAGACACTGAGAACGATGACTAAGGTGTTGGTATGATGACTTAAGACACTGAGAACGATGACTAAGGTGTTGGGTATGATGACTTAAGACACTGAGAACGATGACTAAGGTGTTGGGTATGATGACTTAAGACACTGAGAACGATGACTAAGGTGTTGGGTATGATGACTTAAGACACTGAGAACGATGACTAAGGTGTTGGGTATGATGACTTAAGACACTGAGAACGATGACTAAGGTGTTGGGTATGATGACTTAAGACACTGAGAACGATGACTAAGGTGTTGAGTATGATGACTTAAGACACTGAGAACGATGACTAAGGTGTTGGGTATGATGACTTAAGACACTGAGAACGATGACTAAGGTGTTGGGTATGATGACTTAAGACACTGAGAACGATGACTAAGGTGTTGGGTATGATGACTTAAGACACTGAGAACGATGACTAAGGTGTTGGGTATGATGACTTAAGACACTGAGAACGATGACTAAGGTGTTGGGTATGATGACTTAAGACACTGAGAACGATGACTAAGGTGTTGGGTATGATGACTTAAGACACTGAGAACGATGACTAAGGTGTTGGGTATGATGACTTAAGACACTGAGAACGATGACTAAGGTGTTGGGTATGATGACTTAAGACACTGAGAACGATGACTAAGGTGTTGAGTATGATGACTTAAGACACTGAGAACGATGACTAAGGTGTTGGGTATGATGACTTAAGACACTGAGAACGATGACTAAGGTGTTGGGTATGATGACTTAAGACACTGAGAACGATGACTAAGGTGTTGGGTATGATGACTTAAGACACTGAGAACGATGACTAAGGTGTTGAGTATGATGACTTAAGACACTGAGAACGATGACTAAGGTGTTGCGTATGATGACTTAAGACACTGAGAACGATGACTAAGGTGTTGAGTATAATGACTTAAGACACTGAGAACGATGACTAAGGTGTTGAGTATGATGACTTAAGACACTGAGAACGATGACTAAGGTGTTGGGTATGATGACTTAAGACACTGAGAACGATGACTAAGGTGTTGAGTATGATGACTTAAGACAGTGAGAACGATGACTAAGGTGTTGAGTATGATGACTTAAGACACTGAGAACGATGACTAAGGT
This sequence comes from Homarus americanus, assembly GCF_018991925.1. Lineage (NCBI taxonomy): Eukaryota > Metazoa > Arthropoda > Malacostraca > Decapoda > Nephropidae > Homarus > Homarus americanus. Next base: position 11,262 of record NW_024735185.1, read on the forward strand.
GTTGAGTATGATGACTTAAGACACTGAGAACGATGACTAAGGTGTTGGGTATGATGACTTAAGACACTGAGAACGATGACTAAGGTGTTGGGTATGATGACTTAAGACACTGAGAACGATGACTAAGGTGTTGAGTATGATGACTTAAGACAGTGAGAACGATGACTAAGGTGTTGAGTATGATGACTTAAGACACTGAGAACGATGACTAAGGTGTTGAGTATGATGACTTGAGTGCCTTATCCCTAACGACTTAAAATCTTAAGTAGAATGATTTTCAAGTGTAATTATCCCTTAAGTGAGGATTATTTAAAAGTGTCGAGATCGTAAGTGCAATTACTTAACACTTGGACCACATGTAGTGTTAAGTGCAATTACTTAAGATCTGTGGATTTTGTGGATAATGTCCTAAAGTGCGATTACTTAAGACACTTGGAATGAAAAGATTAATTATTCCAAGTGCGATTACTACTAAACAACTCGACTTGGACTGATGAAGCCTTTAAGTGTGATTAAGTGGCTTTCTTAAGTGTGATTATTTAAAATATCTTATATCAATGACAGGAGACGTAAATAAGCGTACTTAAATATCAATTAAGACAATTTCATAGTTACATCCAAATTAATCAAGTTAATTACTTATCGTTTTTGGCTTCAACTATTCAAAAACAACAACAACAATAAAACAACAATACCAACAATAAACAACAGAAGAAGAAGAAGAACAAGAACAAGAAGAAGAAGAAGAACAAGAACAAGAACTCAATATATCAATCCACTATTATCCTGTTTACTCATCTCTCTCTTTATCTCCTTCCACATCATCTTTATCATCGTCTTAATCTCTTGGCAGTCTTCTTCATCTTTGCCTCGTTTCTTAACTTCCTCCTCAGAGATAAGACCCGTAATGACAAGAGTGTTTAAGGCAGTTATTAGCGCCTTCACCCTTAACTATTGTTCCCTGCAGGCTGTGTATAACCTCGGCCACACACACACACACACGTCTTGAGAACAGTCGATTGATATCTGGGTAATTACTGCCGTTCTTCGTTAGCTTTCTCTCTCTCTCTCTCTCTCTCTCTCTCTCTCTCTCTCTCTCTCTCTCTCTCTCTCTCTCTCTCTCTCAATATATTTCTCTGTCTGTCTTTGTCTATCTATTTATTCACCTCTCTCTCTCTCTCTCTCTCTCTCTCTCTCTCTCTCTCTCTCTCTCTCATTTGTTCACTGTCTTTGGGTTTCCTGTTTTTATTCTTGGGCTTTCTGTCTCCCCTTCCTGTCATCGTCTGTCTGTCTATACGTCTCTGTCTCTCTTATCTGGTTCTCTCTTTTCGTTTATTTTTTTACATCACCACTTGTTTGTGTTCGTCTGTGTCCGTGATTGTCTCTGTGCTTGCGTGAGTGCGTGTCTGTATATGTAATTGCTTTGTGTGCGTGCGTGCGTTATGTCTATACACGCACACATATATAAGTAAGATAAATCATTCCATTTTTTAATTTCTCGACGCATTAACATATAGATAAGCATCCATGTTGTACTGCGAGAGGTCGAAGAAAAAAAATTTTTTTTAACCAATAAAAACCTTCCTTCTAATCATCTCGTTCGTTGATTGGCTTTCCCTCCCTGATACGTTTTATCCAAATATGCTGAACCATATTATGAAGAGTGGTGAAACTCTTGATGCATTGCTCCCTCACTCCTCACTCACAAACGGGGGGGGGAGGGCGAGGGAGGGGGACAGACGTAGGGAGAGAGAGGGAGGGAGGGGAGAGAAAGAGGGGGAGAGGTAGGGAGATAGGGAGAGAGAGAGAAAAAAATAAACAAATATTGGCAGGGTGAACAACCTGTATCTATTGCCTCTCAAAAAACATAGCGTATATGTTTCAATATTCCCGAGAAGCAGTCAGGTCAGGGGTGGGGATGGGGCTTGATAATAAACAGAGAGAGAGAGAGAGAGAGAGCATAGCAAAACCAATAACCTTTTCCCAACACCTTTACAAACACACACACACACACACATCAAACATCCTTGACCACCGAAGGGTCAAGACGTACCTGGCGCTCCTCTCGGAGCAGCCAGGTCAACTGTTAAGTTGGCCCATACCAACTCCCTCCCCTGAACCCTCCTCCCCACCGGAATATCAACAAGTTCTCGCCAGAAGTTACAATTTCATTTAGGAAAGGAACGGAACCAGTGTTAAACAGAGGTGAACAGTGGTGAACAGTGCTTAAGTCAGTGAGAACAACTTAACAGTAACAGTCGTACCCAAGTTAACCTTCACACAGTGAGGTCCCAGGTACCCAGTGATAACGGCCCGCGAGACCCAACAACAACCACCGATGTGTTAATCCGTCTACGATAGGAAGGCCTGGGACCAAACCTTACTCATATAACACCATCTGTGAGGGAATTACTACACCACATGTCCCTCATAACACCATATGTGAGGGAATTACTACACCACGTCAAGTCCCTCATCACACCATCTGTGAGGTAATTACTACACCACGTGATGCCCCTCATAACACCATCTGTGAGGGAGTTACTACACCACGTGAGGCCCCCATAACACCATCTGTGAGGTAATTACTACACCACGTGAGGCCCCTCATAACACCATCTGTGAGGGAGTTACTACACCACGTGAGGCCCCTCATAACACCATCTGTGAGGTAATTACTACACCACGTGAGGCCCCTCATAACACCATCTGTGAGGGAATTACTACACCACGTGAGGCCCCTCATAACACCATCTGCGAGGGAATTACTACACCACGCCAGGTCCCTCATAACACCATCTGAGGGAACTACTACACCACGTGAGTTCCTCCTAACACCATCTGGGAGGGAGTTACTACACTACGAGTTTGCTGTTCAACACCTACATTAATCTGTATGTTCACTGTATGTTCCTTTACCTTTCTCTAATGAAGGCTTTTGTTAAACCACCAATGTATGTAATAAGTCATTTATGTCCAATGTATATTTTCAGCCTTCGGGCTGCAGAATTTTTTCAATAAACCGTTAATTGTTATTATTATTATTATTATTACACACACACACACACACACACGAGTTTCAAGACGCTGAGAGACAAGTAAGCATAACGAGATGAATATTAAAGATAAAGAAGGAATATGGATAAAGAAGAAAGAACGATAGGGCTGGATAAAGGTTAGGGAAGAGAGAGACAAAAGGGATAAAGATTAAGTAAATAAAAACGGCGAAAAGGGATACCTCCATCCCCTCTCCTCTCAACATCATACTACAGTACCCTACCCTACACTCGCCTACACCACAGCACACTACACTACCCTACACCACAGCACACTACCATACAGCACTTCCATACCCGAGTGATCAGTTGTGAGCAACTGGCTGGGCCCAGCCTCGACCTGGTCCCGGCGGTGCTACAGGCCACCGCCACGGGTCTACTGTCGGATTTTCTGAAGGTTCTTTTATGTTACATTTGTTGGTTTTGTTGTTTTTCGTTAATAATTCATTTATTTACGTAGTTTTTCTCAGGATTTGTATGAATTTATACTCAAATAGCAGTTACAATTGTATTGACGCTGTGTGTGGCCCTTTTGCAGCCAATCTTGGCTACTAACTCAAGATAAAGAAGGAATTGCCGTAAATAAGAAGGTCCGGCGCTCTTCTCAGGCTCGACCGCTGTCACCCAAACTGAAACAGACAACTGTCCCTTGACTCACCACGTAACCATAACGTATCTGATTGAGTTGTTAAGCAACAGGAACACTTTGGTAAAAGAAGAAATAATAACAACTTGTAGGAATCTCTCTGTCTGTCTGTTGGTCTCTGTCATGTCTGTCTGTGTCTCTGTCTGTCTTTGTATCTCAATCTCTGTCTGTGTGTCTGTGTCTGTTTCTGTCTGTCTGTCTCTGTCTGTTTGTCTCAATCTCTATCTGTATTTGTCTTTGTCTGTCTGTCTCTGTCTGCCAGACAGACATAAACTGAGACAGACAAACAGACAGATATTGAGACACAAAGATAAATAGACTGAGAGACACACAGGCAGAGACACTCACACACAGACAGAGACCAACAGACAGACGGACAGAGATAGTCAGACAGACAGACAGAATGCGAAAGGTAGACAGGCAGAGGCAGACATACAGATAGACAGTTAGGCAGGGATCTACATTGTGAGAAAGATATGACAGGCAGAGAAAGACGCAGACACACAGTCAGACAGAGACAGACAAAGTGAGAATGACAGACAGAGTGAAGAAGACAGACAGAGTGAGAAAGACAAACAGAGCGAGAAAGAATGACAGAGAGACAGACAGGGTGAGAAAGACATACAGACAGACAGACATATAGTCAAAGTGATAAAGATAGAACAGACATACAGACAGATAGACAGAGACAGTCAGACCAAATGACAGACGGACAAAGACAGTTAGACAAACAGATATAGACAAAATGAAACTGTCAGACAGACAGATAACGAATGAGAGAAAGACATAGACATACCGAGACAGAAATAGACAGACAGAGACAGACACTCAGACAGACATACAGAGACTGACAGACAGACACACAGAGACTGACAGACAGACATAAAGAGACTGACAGATAGACAAACAGAGACAGACGGAGACAGACACAGAGAAACAAAGAAAGATAGACAGAGACACACACAGACAGCAAACAGACAGACAGACAGAAGGAGAGGGACAGACAGAAACAGAGAGACGGAGACGGAGACTAACACAGACGAAAGAGACAGACAGACAGAGACAGTCAGACAGACGGGCAGAAACACTCTGTCTGTCTGTCTGTCGGTTTCTGTGTGTTTGTCTTTCTTACAATATCGGTCTCTGTCTCTCTAGCTGTCTCTGCCCGATTGCCTTTCTCACTCTGATTGCCTGTCTGTCCGTCTGCCTATCACTGTCTGTCTGTCTATCTCTGTGTATCTGTCGCTCTATGCCTGTCTGTGTTTTCTCTTGTATGAATGTCTCTGTGTCTGTCTGACTATCTCTGTCCGTCTGTCTGTTGGTCTCTGTCTGTCTGTGTGTATCTCTCGGTCTCTGTCTGTCTCTCTCATAATTCAGATGAAAATTATGCCAACACAAAAATATATTTTACATACATAACAATAATATGTTTATACGTGAATCTGTATTACATAAAATAGATGATGTAAGAAATACAAAGGCGCTGATTTTCCAACTGAAAGGCGCGATAAAAGCAGCTTTCCTTATGCACGAGACACAACAAACAAATAATGTAATATATAGTCAAAGCTGATGCGAGTTGGAATTGAGGCGGAACAACCAGAAAAATGTTCCAAGTATTTCTTGTTTTACCAAAGTGTTCCTGTTCCTTTTTATTTACATTATCATTTGTACGACGATTGCTTCCTTATCTTGAGTTAGTGTATATACAACTTATTTATCAACTTATGTCTTTGTAATATATCAGCGGCAACACACACACACACACACACTGCAGCGCTATTTGTCTTATTTAAAACCATTTGTACGAGTTTCCTGACTTCCATTTATACACCTCGATCATATCGCCCCTCACTCTACGTCTCTCCAGGGAGTACAAATTTATGTGCTTTAATCTGCCTCTGTACTCAAGGTTCGTAATACCCTGGAATATTAGTGTTGTCATTTTCCTCTGAATTAATTCTAGGGATTCTGTATCCATTCTGTAGTACGGTGACCAGAACTGAACTGCTTATTCCAAGTGAGGTACTTTGTTACCCCTCTTCCCTACTTATCATTACTCCTAAATCTTTCACACGCACACACAACAGTTGTAACTTGTAAACAACAACTCTAGCTCTGCTATTTGAGTATAAATTCAAACATATCCTGAGAAAAACTGCATAAACATATGAATTATTAAAGAAAAAAGAAAAAACACCATATATAACATAAATAGGCCTTCGAAAAGGCCGATAGTAGACCCCCTGGCGGTGGCATGACGAACTACGTACCACCGTCTAGCGCCGCCGGGACCCTGGATTAATGTTAAGGCGATGGACCTCCATTACTATCATACAGAGAATGACGTACAGTACATGGCCCAGTACATACACATGTACACACACACACATACACACACACACACACTACGCTTCCACTAATACTGTCATGGATGTCACCCCACTTAAGGCAGGGTGAGGAAGCATGGTTAGCTGACTGGAGACTCAGTGTAGGGATGAATAATAAGAGTGTAGAGCGCTAAGTTAGTCTTTCATGTCGTCTTCCGTCAGCCTGTCGTCAGTCACCGATGTTAGCATCCGTCAACTAGTTATCGCAAGACTTAAACACTGCTCCTGGTAAAACTCAGGCACCGTGCGGAAATGCTGACATCAAAGACATAGACAAGAGTCCTTTGCTTGCTCAAGGGCGCCTGTCGCGGGTAGAGGTACGACTCCGTCCGTTCCCACCCACCTCCCAACACCCACACTAACCACCCGCCCGCACGCCCGCACACACTACCTCCACCCGGCGCTGTTGCAGGAGGACTACGTCACGCAGCCAACAGCGTCTCCCACACACCTGAGCTCCTCTGACTGAGTATCTTTCAATGATCCCGTAAACTTACAATAAAGTAATAAGTACGGTATGTAGTGATACTTGTAATCAAAATTCTATCCCGTTCTATTCAACTTTTTTTTTTCTTCAAATTTTACGTTTTCGTATTACAGACCTGAATACCGGGGTATATTTCGCCAAGAGAATCACACGATAAAAGATTTTTTCACAAGTTTTTGTTTCTACTGGGGAAATATTTTAGAAACGAAGGATATATAAAAAAGAGCCGGGAAACACTGTCACTCACACGGGGACCTCTGTTGTCATCCTCAGTTGACTTGATAGTATTTTATTATAAGTGCCCGTTGTTACCATAAATGCATTTG
>NW_024735186.1:0-4696 GCF_018991925.1 Homarus americanus
CAACGAGACATACAACACTGCTACACGACAGCTACAACATTACAGTGTGATATACAACACCACTACACGACAGCTACAAACTACAAAAAGACTGATACAACACAGGTACACGACAGCTACAACACTACAGCGTGACTTACAAGACTGTTACACGACAGCTACAACACTACAACAAGACTGATATAAAACAGCTACACGACAGCTGCAACAGTACAGCGTGACATACAACACTGCTACACTATAGCTACACTACAGTGTGACATACGACACTGCCACAGGACAGCTACAACACTACAGCGTGACATACAACACTGCTATACTACAGCTACAACACTATAGCGTGACATACAACACTACTACACGACAGCTACAACACTATAACAAGACTGATACAACACTGTTACACCACGACAGCTACAACACTACAACGAGACATACAACACTGCTACTCTACAGCTACAACACTACAGCGAGACATACAACACTGCTACTCAACAGCTACAACACTACAGCGAGACATAAAACACTGCTACTCTACAGCTACAACACTACAGCGAGACATACAACACTGCTACTCTACAGCTACAACACTATAGCGAGACATACAACACTGCTACAAACACTACAGCGCGAGACATACAACACTGCCACACGATGCCACCACTACAGCGAGACATACAACACTGCTACACTACAGCTACAACACTACAGCGAGTATATATAACACTGCTACACGACAGCTACAACACTACATAGAAACACTGCTACACTACAGCCACAACACTGCTAGAAGAGACATACAACACTGCTACATACACGACAGCTACAACACTAGAAGGAGACATACAACACTGCTACACTACAGCTACAACACTACAGCGAGACATACAACACTGCTACACGACAGCTACAACACTACAGCGAGACATACAACACTGCTACACTACAGCTACAACACTACAGCGAGACATACAATACTGCTACTCTACAGCTACAACACTACAGCGAGACATACAACACTGCTACACGACAGCTACAACACTACAGCGAGACATACAACACTGCTACACTACAGCTACAACACTACAGCGAGACATACAACACTGCTACTCTACAGCTACAACACTACAGCGAGACATACAACACTGCTACACGACAGCTACAAGACTACAGCGAGAAATACAACACTGCTACACTACAGCTACAACACGTTGTGCTGAGACATACAACACTGGGCCACACGACAGCTACAACACACAGCGAGACACATACAACACTGCTACACTCTCACAGCTACAACAACACTACAAAGGAGACATACAACACTGCTACACTATAGCTACAACACTATAGCGTGACATACAACACTACTACACGACAGTTACAACACTATAACAAGACTGATACAACACTGTTACACCACGACAGCTACAACACTACAACGAGACATACAACACTGCTACACTACAGCGCGAGACATACAACACTGCTACACGACAGCTACAACACTACAGCGAGACATACAACACTGCTACTCTACAGCTACAACACTACTACACCATTACAATAATACTATTACACTGCAGTCACCGTAATGATATCCCAGAAGCAGCTTTACAGAGTCACTATCACACAGCTATAACACTACCACGTCAATCTTACACAGACTTACGACCGTCATAATACACCACTAGACCACCACCACTATGGTACAAACGCTGTGACAATTATTCTAACGAGTTTCGCTGCACAATACTGCGGATCAGATAAACACTTGTATAATTATTATTGCGACAGTCCTACACTATGTCACTGCTAGACTACTGCTAAAATACTACTAAAATGCTATAACACTACTCGTCTTACTGTACGGCTATTGTTAGAACAATGTTACTCCTGAAGGCTACTCCATCACCCGCTGTTAAGTTACTGTCACAGTCGAGGAAGTAGTCGTCTACTGTACTGTTGTTGTGAGACTGTACAAGCCACCAGCATTAATAAGTGTTGCTGTAAAGGTGTTATATAATATTACACAACGACCTCGTTTGATCAAATACCAAGATACGAGAATATTTACTATTTGTTTACTTGTTATATCAGATTAATAATATTGATTGGTATAGAAGATATCTTGACCCATGTTTGTGTCCAGACAAATGTGAAGCCAATTGTAAACTAACTGCAAATAGGACTAAGACATCATAAATCTTTCAAAATTTGTTTTGAATGGTCTGAATAATGGCAGATGAAATTAATTGTGGACAAATGTAAAGTACTCAGTATAGGAGATGTAAACAAGGAAACCAGATACCAGATGAACAACGATGCCATTGTGAAATCCGACTGCGAGAGAGATTTAGGAGTAATGATATGTAGGAATCTTAAGCCAAGTAAACAATGTGTTTTTGCTCGTAATAAGGCTAATAAAGTCCTTGGGTTCATACAAAGGAGTGTTAGCTACAAGACTAGCGAGGTCATCTTAAGATTATATCTTGTGCTTGTGAGACATCACCTGGATTACGCAGTTCAGTTCTGGTCACCGTATTACAGAATGGATATAGAATCCTTGGAAAGAATCCAGAGGAGAATGACAAGACTAATCCCAGGCATTAGGAACCTTGAGTACAGAGACAGGTTAAAACATCTTAATTTGCACTCCCTCGAGAGACGTAGAGCGAGGGGCGACATGATAGAGGTGTATAAATAGAAGTCAGGGCTAAACAAAGGGGTCATTACAAAGGTACTCAAATTAGCCAACCAAGAGCGAACTCGTAAAAATGGTTTTAAATTCGACAAATTTAGATTTAGGCGCGAAATAGGTAAACACTGGTTTGGAAACAGAGTAGTGGATGAATGGAACAAGTTACCAAATATCATCATTAACTCGAATACGCTGAATAGCTTCAAACATAGGTTGGATGCTCATATGAGTAATAGGGCCAATAGGCCCGCTGCAGTTTCCTCCATTCTCATGTTCTTATGAGTGATGTACTGTGATGGAAGGCCCTTGTAAACAGGAGATAGTATAAAACTGTGTACATAGTTAATACACTCGCTGCACTATGTTATAGTGTTGTGTGAGGTGCTGTGGTTGTCCGTGTGGTGGATATAAACACGGTCGCTGCTGCCTCTGTCTCCTCACTGATGATCTCGTGCTGTTAATATAGTCGAGCCTTCTCTCAATCTTCCCTTAATCCTCATTATTTCCGCACTGTCATCCCACTGGTCCTAATCCTTCCTACAGTACTTTGCCCTTGCTAATCCTAATCCTACTTACCATAATCCTTCCTACAGTAGTCTGTCTGGACCTTACTTACTCTCCACAGTACTTCCGTCTCTGCTGTCCTAATTTTACACTCCCCTCTCACCACTACTGCCCCACTCTCACCACTACTGCCCCACCTCACTACTGCCCCCTCTCACTACTGCCCCACTCTCACTACTGCCCCACTCTGCCCCACTCTCCCCACTCTGCCCCTCTCACCACTCTGCCCCACTCTCTCCCCCTCTCCCCTCTGCCCCTGCCCCTCTCACCACTACTGCTCCCACTACTGCCCCACTCTCCCACTACTGCCCCTCTCACCTGCCCCACTCTCACTCACTGCCCCACTCCCCACTACTGCCCCACTCTCACCCACACTGCCCCCTCTCCCACCAGTCTGCCCCACTCTCACCACTACTGCCCCTGCCCCTCTCACCACCACTACTGCTGCCCCACTCTCACCAGTACTGCCCCACTCTCACCACTACTGCCCCCCTCCCCACTGCCCCCTCTCCCCCTATCTCCCCCACTCTCCCCACTGCCCCCTCACCACTACCTGCCCCACCCCCCCCCTCCCCACTCTCTCTACTCCCCCACTCTGCCCCCTGCTGCCCCCACTCTCACCACTGGCTCCCCACCCCCAGCCACCACCACTCCCACCCCCACTACTGCCCACTCTCACCAGTGCCCCACTCCTCACCACTACTGCCCCACTCTCCCCACTACTGCCCCACCTCTTTACTGCCCCCACTTCCACTACTGCCCCACTCCCTTCCCACTACCTCCCCACTCCCCACCACTGCCCCGCCCCCCACCACTGCCCCACCCCCCACCCCCACCACGCCCCACCCCCACCACTGCCCACCCCCTTTACTGCCCCACTTCCCCCACTACCGCCCCACTCCCCCACTACTCTCCCACCCCCACTACTGCCCACTCCCCCACCACTGCCCCCACCCCCCCCACTACTACCCCACCTCCCCCCACTACTGCCCACTCCCCCACTACTGCCCCACCCCCACTCCCCCACTACTGCGCCACCCCTCACTATCTGCCCACTCCACCACTGCCCCCACCTCCACCACTGCCCCACTACTGCCCCGCCCCCACTACTGCCCACCCCCACCACTGCCCCACCCCCCACTACTGCCCCACCTCCCCCACTACTGCTCCACCCCCACTACTGCCCCACCCACACGCCCCACCTTCCCACTACCTCCCCCACTCCCCCACTACTGCTCCACTCCCCCACTACTGCTCCACTCTCCCACTACTGCCCCCACTACTGCCCCACTCCCCACTACTGCCCCACTCCCCACTATTGCTCCACTCCCCCACCACTGCCCCACCCCCCACTATCACCCCCACCCCCCACTCCCCACTACTGCCCCACCCCCACCCCCACTTCCCCCCACTCCCCACTACCTCCCTACC
>NW_024735187.1:0-7097 GCF_018991925.1 Homarus americanus
GTCGGCTGCCTCGCTGGAGCTGGGGCAAAGAAAAGAGGAGCGGATAAGGGAGGAGATTGGCCAACGTGCGGTCTCTCGCCCAATGTCGGCTGCCTTGCTGGAGCTGGGTAAAGATGAGAGGAGCGGATAAGGGAGGAGATTGGCACACACGGTGGCGCTGCCGGCGCCGAGGATAGCAAGAGAAGGTGCAGTTTGATCTGATCATCTGGTTTGCTATTTCTCTAAGGCCAACGTGCGGTCCCTCGCCCAATGTCGGCTGCATCGCTGGAGCTGGGTAAAGATGAGAGGAGAGGAGCGGATAAGGGAGGAGATTGGCCAACGTGCGTCCCTCGCCCACGTCGGCTGCCTCTGCTGAGCTAGCAAAGAGAAGCAGGAGCGAGTTAAGGGAGGAGATTGGCCAACGTGCTGTCCCTCGCCCAATGTCGGCTGCCTTTAGTTGAGCTGGGTAAAGATGAGAGGAGAGGAGCCGGGATAAGGGAGGAGATTGGCCTAACGTGCGTTCCTCGCCCACGTCGGCTGCCTCGCTGAGCTGGGGCAAAAGAGAGAAGAGGAGCGGATAAGGGAGGAGATTGGCCAACGTGCGCAGTCCCTTGCCCAATGTCGGCTGCCTCGCTGAGCTGGGTAAAGAGGAGAGGAGCGGATAAGGGAGGAGATTGGCACACACGGTGGCGCTGCCGGCGCCGAGGATAGCAAGATAAGGTGCAGTTTGATCTGATCATCTGGTTTGCTATTTCTCTAAGGCCAACGTGCGGTCCCTCGCCCAATGTCGGCTGCCTCGCTGGAGCTGGGGCAAAGAGAAGAGGAGCGGATAAGGGAGGAGATTGGCCAACATGCGGTCCCTCGCCCATTGTCGGCTGCCTCGCTGGAGCTGGGTAAAGATGAGAGGAGAGGAGCGGATAAGGGAGGAGATTGGCCAACGTGCGGTCCCTCGCCCAATGTCTTCTGCCTCGCTGGGGCAAAGAGAAGAGGAGCGGATAAGGGAGGAGATTCGCCAACGTGCGGTCCCTCGCCCAATGTCGGCTGCCTCGCTGGAGCTGTGGCAAAGAGGAGCGGATAAGTGAGGAGATTGGCACACACGGTGGCGCTGCCGGCGCCGAGGATAGCAAGAGAAGGTTCAGTTTGATCTGATCGTCTGGTTTGCTATTTCTCTAAGGCCAACGTGCGGTCCCTCGCCCAATGTCGGCTGCCTCGCTGGAGCTGGGGCAAAGAAAAGAGGGGCGGATAAGGGAGGAGATTGGCCAACGTGCGGTCCCTCGCCCAATGTCGGTTGCCTCGCTGGAGCTGGGTAAAGATGAGAGGAGAGGAGCGGATAAGGGAGGAGATTGGCCAACGTGCGGTCCCTCGCCCAATGTCGGTTGCCTCGCTGGAGCTGGGGAGGCAAAGAGAAGAGGAGCGGATAAGGGAGAGATTGGCCAACGCGTCTCCGCCGCCTAATGTCGGCTGCCTCGCTGGAGCTGGGTAAAGATGAGAGGAGAGGAGAGGAGCGGATAAGGGAGGAGATTGGTGACACACCTGTGGAAAGCTGCTGGCGCCGAGGTGATAGCAAGAGAGAAGGTGCAGTTTGATCTGATCATCTGCCGTTATTTGGCGGCCATCGTGCGGTCCCTCGCCCAATGTCGGCTGCTCCTGCTGAGCTGGGCAAAGAGAAGAGGAGCGGATAAGGGAGGAGATTGGCCAACGTGCGGTCCTCGCCCAATGTCGGCTGCCTCCTGAGCTAGCAAAGAGAAGAGGAGCGGATAAGGGAGGAGATTGGCCAACGTGCGGTCCCTCGCCCAATGTCTTCTGCCTCGCTGGGGCAAAGAGAAGTGGAGCGGCTAAGGGAGGAGATTGGCCAACGTGCGGTCCCTCGCCCAATGTCGGCTGCCTCGCTGGAGCTGGGTAAAGATGAGAGGAGCGGATAAGGGAGGAGATTGGCACACACGGTGGCGCTGCCGGCGCCGAGGATAGCAAGAGAAGGTGCAGTTTGATCTGATCATCTGGTTTGCCATTTCTCTATGGCCAACGTGCGGTCCCTCGCCCAATGTCTTCTTGTTTGCTGTCGGTCTGCTCACTATTTTGGCCGCCGTGTTAGGCATCGCCAATAGCAGCGGCAGCAGCAGCAGCAGCAGCAGCTACCTGGTTTATCCAGTCATATGCTTGTCATTAACGGAGAGAAAGAGAACGGGGCGCTCTTTAAACTAATTTACTGATTTGGGCGGTATCGGGCTCTGCTCTGGTAACTCCAGCAGCAGAGAATGAGGACAATCCCGGCCCCCGCACCAAAAATACTACACTCGGGCGGGAGCGCGCAACCGGAGGAGGACGGACGGGGCTATGGACGGCTGCCCGTCCGTTCCATGCTACCGGCGAATAAGCCTCTTGCCCAAGAGTTAAATTACAATGCCAAAAAAATTCCAAACCTTAACAACAAGCCGTCCGGCCAAACCTTACCCACAAATTTGGGATATGTCTGTCAAACCCTTTCATTGAAACTCGACCTGTGATGGGAGATGGTGATGAAAGCGTCCGCCCTTGTACACTGGATGGCACTATTTCACTATAGTAAGGGGTAGAGGCACCTCGGTCATATTTTACAACATACCAGAGAAGTTCCACACCCGCATGGGAGACCGTCAAAGTCAATTGGGGGTCGATTTAATAGCATACTACAGAAACTTGCACACCCAAATGGGAGACAGTCAAAGTCAATCGGGGGTCGATTTGATAGCATACTACAGAAACTTGCACACCCGAATGGGAGACAGTCAAAGTCAATCGGGGGTCGATTTGATAGCATACTACAGAAACTTGCACACCCGAATGGGAGGCAGTCAAAGTCAATCGGGGGTCGATTTAATAGCATACTACAGAAACTTGCACACCCAAATGGTAGACAGTCAAAGTCAATCGGGGGTCGATTTGATAGCATACTACAGAAACTTGCACACCCAAATGGGAGACCGTCAAAGTCAATCGGGGGTCGATTTAATAGCATACTACAGAAACTTGCACACCCGCATGGGAGACCGTCAGAGTCAATCTGGGGTCGATTTGATAGCATACTACAGAAACTTGCACACCCAAATGGGAGACAGTCAAAGTCAATCGGGGGTCGATTTGATAGCATACTACAGAAACTTGCACACCCGAATGGGAGACAGTCAAAGTCAATCGAGGGTCGATTTAATAGCATACTACAGAAACTTGCACACCCAAATGGAGACCGTCAAAGTCAATCGGGGTCGATTTAATAGCATACTACAGAAACTTGCACACCCGCATGGGAGACCGTCAGAGTCAATCGGGGGTCGATTTGATAGCATACTACAGAAACTTGCACACCCAAATGGGAGACAGTCAAAGTCAATCGGGGGTCGATTTGATAGCATACTACAGAAACTTGCACACCCGAATGGGAGACAGTCAAAGTCAATCGAGGGTCGATTTAATAGCATACTACAGAAACTTGCACACCCAAATGGGAGACAGTCAAAGTCAATCGGGGGTCGATTTGATAGCATACTACAGAAACTTGCACACCCGAATGGGAGGCAGTCAAAGTCAATCGGGGGTCGATTTAATAGCATACTACAGAAACTTGCACACCCAAATGGGAGACAGTCAAAGTCAATCGGGGGTCGATTTGATAGCATACTACAGAAACTTGCACACCCAAATGGGAGACAGTCAAAGTCAATCGAGGGTCGATTTAATAGCATACTACAGAAACTTGCACACCCGAATGGGAGACCTTCAGAGTCAATCGAGGGTCGATTTAATAGCATACTATACAAAATGATCCGAGAATCTGCACACACCGAGTGGGAGACGGTGATGAAAACGTCCGCCCCTGTATGCTGGATTGCACTAATTCACTATATTAAGGGGAGAGGGTGCCTTCACACACCTATTCTGTGTGGAATATCTTCCGCCCCCCAGCGGAGCGCTTCGGCGCCTCTGCGAAGCAAAGCGCGGCATTCAAAAACAACAACCAAAGCTGCCGTGGCTTTCCCTTCCCTGCCCTGTATTGGCTGGAGCAGCAGAAGGTTTTTTAGAGAAAATAGTCTCATGGGGTCAGAGGAATGGCTGTGGAGGGCGATCTATGAATTTCACTAGCCAGGTCTGTCTACCTAGTGAACATTATTACTCTCTCTCGGCGCACACGTCGCCACCACGGTTTCCGTGACAGCAGCAGCATCATGATGTTGTGTCTACCAATAAGTCCCGAACAGGGTTATTCGGCTGTTCTCGAACAGTCAGGTTTTAAACTTGCCTAACAAACGATCAAACAACCTCCACTCTCGAGGTGCGGTACGGTGACTGTCCTATCGTCCGCCCCTGTATGCTGGATTGCACTAATTCACTATATTAAGGGGAGAGGGTGCCTTCACACACCTATTCTGTGTGGAATATCTTCTGCCCCCCAGCGGAGCGCTTCGGCGCCTCTGCGAAGCAAAGCGCGGCATTCAAAAACAACAACCAAAGCTGCCGTCGGTTTCCCTTCCCTGCCCTGTATTGGCTGGAGCAGCAGAAGGTTTTTTAGAGAAAATAGTCTCATGGGGTCAGAGGAATGGCTGTTGAGGGCGATCTATGAATTTCACTAGCCAGGTCTGTCTTCCTATTGAACATTATTACTCTCTCTCGGCGCACACGTCGCCACCACGGTTTCCGTGACAGCAGCAGCATCATGATGTTGTGTCTACCAATAAGTCCCGAACAGGGTTATTCGGCTGTTCTCGAACAGTCAGGTTTTAAACTTGCCTAACAAACGAGCAAACAACCTCCACTCTCGAGGTGCGGTACGGTGACTGTCCTATCGTCCGCCCCTGTATGCTGGATTGCACTAATTCACTATATTAAGGGGAGAGGGTGCCTTCACACACCTATTCTGTGTGGAATATCTTCTGCCCCCCAGCGGAGCGCTTCGGCGCCTCTGCGAAGCAAAGCGCGGCATTCAAAAACAACAACCAAAGCTGCCGTGGCTTTCCCTTCCCTGCCCTGTATTGGCTGGAGCAGCAGAAGGTTTTTTTAGAGAAAATAGTCTCATGGGGTCAGAGGAATGGCTGTGGAGGGCGATCTATGAATTTCACTAGCCAGGTCTGTCTACCTATTGAACATTATTACTCTCTCTCGGCGCACACGTCGCCACCACGGTTTCCGTGACAGCAGCAGCATCATGATGTTGTGTCTACCAATAAGTCCCGAACAGGGTTATTCGGCTGTTCTCGAACAGTCAGGTTTTAAACTTGCCTAACAAACGATCAAACAACCTCCACTCTCGCGGTGCGGTACGGTGACTGTCCTATCGTCCGCCCCTGTATGCTGGATTGCACTAATTCACTATATTAAGGGGAGAGGGTGCCTTCACACACCTATTCTGTGTGGAATATCTTCTGCTTACCTTGGGCACTAAAAGCACCTCTCACGAAATCATGTGACATTCCAAGAAAACAACAACCAAAATGTAAACTCCCTTCCCTGCCCTGTAATGGGCAGCAGAAGGTTTTTAGAAAATAATCTCATGGGGTCAGAGGGAATGGCTGTGGAGGGCGATCTATGAATTTCACTAGCCAGGTCTGTCTACCTATTGAACATTATTACTCTCTCTCGGCGCACACGTCGCCACCAGGGTTTCCGTGACAGCAGCAGCATCATGATGTTGTGTCTACCAATAAGGCCGGAACCGGTTATTCGGCTGTTCTCGAACAGTCAGGTTTTAAACTTGCCTAACAAACGATCAAACAACCTCCACTCTCGAGGTGCGGTACGGTGACTGTCCTATCGTCCGCCCCTGTATTCCTGGATTGCACCTAATTCCACTATAATGAGGGGGAGAGGTGCCTTCACACCTGACTTCCGTGGCTGGAATATCTTCTGCCTGCTTGAGCGCTTCAAAGCGCCTCTCTGGCTCATGACATTCAAAAGCAACAACCAGCTGCATTGGCTTCCCTTCCCGCCTGTATTGGCTGGAGCAGCAGAAAGGTTTTTTTAGAAAAAAGAAGAAATAGTCTCATGGGGTCAGAGGAATAGCTGTGGAGGGCGATCCTGAATTTCCTAGCCAGGTCATCTACCTGTGAACATTATTATACTCTGGCGCACGTCACCACCACAGTTCCGTGACAGCAGCAACATCATGATGTTGTGTCTACCAATAAGTCCCGAACAGGGTTATTCGGCTGTTCTCGAACAGTCAGGTTTTAAACTTGCCTAACAAACGATCAAACAACCTCCACTCTCGAGGTGCGGTACGGTGACTGTCCTATCGTCCGCCCCTGTGTGCTGGATTGCACTAATTCACTATATTAAGGGGAGAGGGTGCCTTCACACACCTATTCTGTGTGGAATATCTTCTGCCCCCCAGCGGAGCGCTTCGGCGCCTCTGCGAAGCAAAGCGCGGCATTCAAAAACAACAACCAAAGCTGCAGTCGGTTTCCCTTCCCTGCCCTGTATTGGCTGGAGCAGCAGAAGGTTTTTTAGAGAAAATAGTCTCATGGGGTCAGAGGAATGGCTGTGGAGGGCGATCTATGAATTTCACTAGCCAGGTCTGTCTTCCTATTGAACATTATTACTCTCTCTCGGCGCACACGTCGCCACCACGGTTTCCGTGACAGCAGCAGCATCATGATGTTTCGTCTACCAATAAGTCCGGAACCGGGTTATTCGGCTGTTCTCGAACAGTCAGGTTTTAAACTTACCTAACAAACGATCAAACAACCTCCACTCTCGAGGTGCGGTACGGTGACTGTCCTATCGTCCGCCCTTGTATGCTGGATTGCACTAATTCACTATATTAAGGGGAGAGGGTGCCTTCACACACCTATTCTGTGTGGAATATCTTCTGCCCCCCAGCGGAGCGCTTCGGCGCCTCTGCGAAGCAAAGCGCGGCATTCAAAAACAACAACCAAAGCTGCCGTGGCTTTCCCTTCCCTGCCCTGTATTGGCGGGAGCAGCAGAAGGTTTTTTAGAGAAAATAGTCTCATGGGGTCAGAGGAATGGCTGTGGAGGGCGATCTATGAATTTCACTAGCCAGGTCTGTCTACCTATTGAACATTATTACTCTCTCTCGGCGCACACGTCGCCACCACGGTTTCCGTGACAGCAGCAGCATCATGATGTTG
>NW_024735188.1:0-14352 GCF_018991925.1 Homarus americanus
TGTGTAATGTACATAGTGTAGTGTAGATAGTGTATTGTGTGTAGTGTACAAAGTGTAGTGTAGATAGTTTATTGTGTGTAGTGTACAAAGTGTAGTGTAGATAGTGTATTGTGTGTGATGCACATAGTGTAGAGTAGATAGTGTATTGTGTGCAATGTACAGTGTATTATGTGTAATGTGTACACACACACACCTGATGACACACACACACACACACACACCTACACAACAATCACCCTCACTCTAATAAAAGAGCCTCCGGTAATTAAGACACCCTAAATAATGGGTTAATTATTGTCTGTCGACACAGGCTCTAGACAGCCTAAACTATCCCATATATGGGTGTTTTGAGGGCCTCTTTTCTTATTCCGCCGACCCTACTGGCGGATGCTGGTCTAGGAGGTTGTCTATTGCCTGGCCCTATAGATCGTGGGTGGTAATGGACCTTTTGAGATTTGGTAACTTTTTGGAAACCATGTATGGTTGCTGTTGTTATCTGGTGGGAGTCTTTGAAGGAGTTCTTGCTCCGATCGTTCGATCATTTGCCAGGCTCTGCTGGCCAGGGTGTGCAGCACCCTGAACAACAAATTCACTAAGTTTAATAAATTAAAAAACTCTCAACAGTAACTTCACAAGAATAGTATTATAATTATATCTGTAGTATTTACCATTACTCTCGTACTGAATGCATGCACATGTAATGAAGATAAATTTATTATATAGTACAGATACTTAACAACACATTCACTAGTATTAAATATCACAAAATCCTCCCGCATTTTTTTTATTGGATTACGTGCCATGGTTGTTAGCCTCGTGTACTGAACAGTGAAAGACTCTGCAGGCGGCAGGATACGCTTATCTCTGACCCTCCGACCTTGCAGCCGTTAGATGACAAAACTTAGCTCTCACACTCTACCTCCATCAAGAGACAACCGAGCGAGTACCCTCACCATGATAGCCGAACTATACATTGTACTTCTCATCATGATAGCTCAATTTAGCTTGTACGCTACTTATCGTGATAGCTAAGCCAAGTATCTACTTATCATGAAAGCTCAGCCAAGCACGTACTTATGATAGTCTAGCCAAGCACGTACTTATGATAGCCTAGACAAGCACGTGCTTATGATAGTCTAGCCAAGTATGTACTTATGATAGCCTACCCAAGCAAGTGCTTATGATAGTCTAGCCAAGTATGTACTTATGATTGTCCAGCCAAGCACGTACTTATGATAGTCTAGCCAAGCACGTACTTGTGATAGCCTAGCCAAGCACGTGCTTGTGATAGTCTAACCAAGTATGAACTTA
Organism: Homarus americanus; assembly: GCF_018991925.1. Taxonomy (NCBI): domain Eukaryota; kingdom Metazoa; phylum Arthropoda; class Malacostraca; order Decapoda; family Nephropidae; genus Homarus; species Homarus americanus. The sequence goes on from NW_024735188.1 coordinate 1,312, forward strand.
TGATAGTCTAGTCAAGCACGTACTTATGATAGTCTAGCCAAGCACGTACTTGTGATAGCCTAGCCAAGCACGTGCTTATGATAGTCTAACCAAGTATGTACTTATGATAGTCTAGCCAAGCACGTACGTATGCTAGTCTAGCCAAGCACGTACTTATGATAGTCTAGCCAAGCACGTACTTGTGATAGCCTAGCCAAGCACGTGCTTATGATAGTCTAACCAAGTATGTACTTATGATAGTCTAGCCAAGCACGTACGTATGCTAGTCTAGCCAAGCACGTACTTATGATAGTCTAGCCAAGCACGTACTTATGATAGTCAAGCCAAGCACGTACTTGTGATAGACTAGCCAAGCACGTGCTTATGATAGTCTAGCCAAGTATGTACTTATGATAATCTAGCCAAGCACGTACTTATGATAGTCTAGCCAAGCATGTACTTATGGTAACCTAGCCAAGCACGTACGTATGCTAGTCTAGCCAAGCACGTACTTATTATGAAAGCCTCGCAAGCACTCACCAAGACAGCCAAGCGTGCATATTTTACCACACTATCGTCTCGTGCGTGTTTCATAACAAAGGCCAAGCATGCACTCTGCATACTTCACCACCACGATAGCCCCCACACCCGAAGGTCTTAATAACACTCCAACAATCCCACGCCCTTTCATGCGACAACCGACTCGTGGTAGACTAGCATACGATACCTGGAGTGTCCACAGCCTAGCTAAACATTTCGATTTCGGATGATTTTGATTAAGATAGCAACCGCTTACGTCCCTGTAACAAGACGCAGATATAATGTAATGTACTTCAAGGTCAATCATAATTACGATACCCGATACCCCAGCTTATCATTTATAATTTACAATATACTACTTTGTAACCAAGTCATCATAACCACGACAGCTTAACATGTTACCACTATAAAACTCCACGATATGTTAGTTTATGCTATACAGTATGCTGCGTGCCCAAAATACCATAGTCTTTCACCACGATTTCAAATTTGATATGAGCTTAGTTCACTACATGTTATATAATACGACCACGATAACTACATACATTCAGACACGATGACATGCTCGTATATACCAACCCATCCACCAGTCACACCGGTACGACCTGCAACAATAACGGATATCCTTGAAAGACAAAATAGGAGCCCCTCTCTCACACCCAACCCCCCCCCCCTCCCTCACACACACGCAAACACATTACTACTACTACGACTACTACTACTTTGCCGTCACTCGGAATTGAGTATGACGATCATCCAGCTATGATACAATGACACGAGATATTAAATATGTCACCTTCGTTGGTGAGCTCTGAGGTGACTCGATAGGCCGATAAGAGACCAGCAGGACCGCCCGTCCACAGATGTTGCACAGATGACGATGAAAAGTATGATGAGCTGAATGTTGGATGGGCATGAGTTGATTATTTTCTATGGTGAGACAGGAGGGCAGGCGGCAACTACACATCTTGGCACTCTCTTTTCCTGATCCAGGAAGAGGGAGAGTTGCAATAACTCGTCGATAGCCCAGTTTGTTGGATTTCGCCTTAGTAGCGTATCCATTTTGTATTGCCTTCATCCGCCAGTGTCGTCATTGGGTTCCCGCACTGGTCACCTCTTCTGCCTATACCGCCGTCAACATGTAGTACTGGTGGTGGTGTTATAGTCAACATGTAGTACTGGTGGTGGTGTTATAGTCAACATGTAGTACTGGTGGTGGTGTTATAGTCAACATGTAGTACTGGTGGTGGTGTTATAGTCAACATGTAGTACTGGTGGTGGTGTTATAGTCAACATGTAGTACTGGTGGTGGTGTTATAGTCAACATGTAGTACTGGTGGTGGTGTTACAGTCAACATGAAGTACTGGTGGTGGTGTTATAGTCATCATGTAGTACTGGTGGTGGTGTTATAGTCAACATGTAGTACTGGTGGTGGTGTTATAGTCAACATGTAGTACTGGTGGAGGTGTTATAGTCATCATATAGTACTGGTGGTGGTGTTATAGTCATCATGTAGTACTGGTGGTGGTGTAGTCAACATGTAGTACTAGTGGTGGTGTAATAGTCAACATGTAGTGTGTATGTAATTGTTTGTGATAGCAACACTATTAAAACAATAAAATAAACCCACTGTATTAGCCGGGTTACTGAGGGTTTTTTCATACCTCCCAGTGGGGGAATAAGCCTTTAGGTCACCTCTACTCCGCAAGAAGCTCGGCCTTTATGGCAGCGACTGCTGTCTCTACAAGATGCTTCTTACCTCTCACAAGGACCGGATCAACTATATTATTGTATTCAGGGACTACAAAGTCAACCTGATAAATTGATCTAAGATGGGAAATATTTTCTCCCCGATGGCCGTAACCTTTTTTACGAAAAATATGGGCAGTGTCATACATCACATGTGTTACTATTCTTTAACCGTCCACTTCATGCAATGTTGGCCTTTTGTCCACACTCTAGCGGTTGTGACTTTTGTCCACCTTCTAGCGGTTGTGACTTTTGTCCACACTCTAGCGGTTGTGACTTTTGTCCACACTCTAGCGGTTGTCAACCTTGTTTATACCACACTACACTCTCTTGACCTCGGCCCTGATGGCTTTCACGGCTTCATTTACTAAGTTTTTTTTCCCTTTTACCACTACCGGATCTTTTTTATTTTCATTATGTGGCACAAATATATCTACTTTGTAAAACTTTCTATAAAAGCGAATATTTTGTCCTTGATAACCGATAACAATTCTTCTCAAAATGTTGGGAGTTTCAAACATTTTTGTATGAAAAATATGCCATCATCTTTTCCTTTTAGCCTCGGTTTGCTAGTCTTCTTGATTAATTTTAAGTGTAGTATTGAAACCTGTTTTAACGTTTGTCGAAATTCAGTCGAATTAAATTTTTTCGGGTCAAGATCTTTTGAGGATGTCAATATCAACGTGAAACCTACGCGCACTGAAGGCGATCTCTTTTATATATTTTTGACCATAATATGACTGACAAGGTTCAGGTACTAAATGGTCTTACAGATTATATTTTTTGACGACACGAAGATGGGACCTTCATCGGGGGTGGTGACTTGAACAGGGGTGGTGACTTTATTGATGGTGGTGACCTCATCGGGGGTGGTGAGAACATCAGAGGTGGTGACGTCATCGGGAGTGGTGACATCATCGGGGGTGGTGACGTCATCGGTGGTGGTGACTTCATCGGGGGTGTTGAGATCATCGAGGGTGTTGAGATCATCGAGGGTGTTGAGATCATCGAGGGTGTTGAGATCATCGAGGGTGGTGTCTTCATCTGGGGTGCTGAGATCATCTGGGGTGGTGACTTCATCTGGGGTGGTGAATTCATCTGGCGTGGTGACTTCATCTGCGGTGGTGACTTCATCTGGGGTGTTGAGATCATCTAGGGTGGTGACTTCATCTGGGGTGCTGAGATCATCTCGGGTGGTGACTTCATCTGGCGTGGTGAATTCATCTGGCGTGGTGACTTCATCTGCGGTGGTGACTTCATCTGGGGTGGTGACTTCATCTGGGGTGCTGAGATCATCGGGGGTGCTGAGATCATCTGGGGTGGTGACTTCATCTTGGGTCCATCTTTTTTTCCACAAATAATAGACTGAGACCAACACGCCCAAGGCCAGTACGATGCCCTTATTTATCACCAGAATAGACTCCAAATTAGATCCCTATTTATTGATTATATTTACAATTTTTTTGTATTCTTCAATTTAACGTTACTTATTTTTAATGGACGCCAGTGGACAGAGGAACGGCCACCTTTCTGAAGTGGGGGGAGCAACATTCACAGAGGGAACAGTTGGGAGAGGTTTCGTAGCCGATAGGATCCAACCCCCGAAAGGAATTTTGTACAGTTCCTTTTAATCAGCCATTTTTCTCTGTACTTCTGCCCTTATGGCAAGGAGCTCTTTATCGACCTTTTTTTCATATCGTTAACATATAAACAACAAATATCCGTAAATAATAACGGAGATAAGCGCATATTGACAGATCTTTAAAATTTTGTTCATTGTGAAAGTTTTATAACTAAGAAAGGTTTTAATTATGACCTGCTCCTGTCTCTTAACGCGTGCCAATAACTTAGTTAGGTTGGATACATATCCACCTGGCCAGATTATAGCCCATGGCCGAGACTCCACTATATACACACCACTATTCTTGGCCAATATTTAATGAATATAAAATATAAGCCTATCAAATTTTAGCTGTTAAATATAATATTGTTAGAGAGTTGACGTTATTGTTTAATGGAGACATTATTGTGTAGTGATCAAAGTGTATGGTGTCAAGTGTGTAGTATACTGTGTATTATTTAGTGCTGATTGTATTGTGTCGTATAGACTGTATTGTGTACACAATGATGTAGTGTACACTATATTGTTAGTGCAAAATTTACTGTGTATATAGTGTATTATGTGTAATGTCCAGTGTAGTGTAGATAGTGTATTGTGTGTAGTGTAGATAGTGTAGTGTAGATAGTGTATTGTGTGTAGTGTAGATAGTGTAGAGTAGATAGTGTATTGTGTGTAGTGTACATAGTGTAGTGTAGATAATGTATTGTGTGTAATATACATAGTGTAGAGTAGATAGTGTATTGTGTGTAGTGTAGATAGTGTATTGTGTGTAGTGTACATAGTGTAGTGTAGATAGTGTATTGTGTGTGACGTACATAGAGTAGTGTAGATAGTGTATTGTGTGTAATGTACATAGTGTAGAGTAGATAGTGTAGTGTAGATAGTGTATTGTGTGTAGTGTACATAGTGTAGTGTAGATAGTGTATTATGTGTGATGTACATAGTGTAGAGTAGATAGTGTAGTGTAGATAGTGTATTGTGTGTAGTGTACATAGTGTAGTGTAGATAGTGTTGTGTAGATAGGGTATTGTGTGTATTGTACATAGTGTAGTGTAGATAGTGTATTGTGTGTAGTGTATATAGTGTAGAGTAGATAGTGTATTGTGTGTTAAGTAGATAGTGTATTGTGTGTAGTGTAGATAGAGTATTGTGTGTAGTGTAGATAGTGTATTGTGTGTAGTGTAGATAGTGTAGTGTAGATAGTGTATTGTGTGTAGTGTAGATAGTGTATTGTGTGTAGTGTAGATAGTGTATTGTGTGTAGTGTATTGTGTATAATGTACATAGTGTATTGTAGATAGTGTATTGTGTATGATGTACATAGTGTTTTGTAGATAGTGTATTGTGTATGATGTACAGTGTAGTGTAGATAGTGTATTGTGTGTGATGTACATAGAGTCGAGTAGATAGTGTAGTGTAGATAGTGTATTATGTGTAGTGTAGATATTGTATTGTGTGTAGTGTTGCATGGTGTGTGTAGATGGTGTATTATGTGTGGTGTAGATGGTGTGGTGTGTTGTATTGTGTGTGGTGTACATAGTGTGGGGAGTGGGTGGTGTGTGTGTGGTGTGGAATGGTGTATTGTGTGTGGTGTAGATGGTGTGTTGTGTGTAGTGTACATAGTGTAGTGTAGATAGTGTATTGTTTGTAGTGTAGATAGTGTATTGTGTGTAGAGTAGATAGTGTATTGTGTGTAGTGTAGATAGTGTACAAAGTGTAGTGAAGATAGTGTAGTGTGTGTAATGTACATAGTGTATTGTGTGTAATGTACATAGTGTAGTGTAGATAGTGTATTGTGTGTAGTGTACAAAGTGTAGTGTAGATAGTTTATTGTGTGTAGTGTACAAAGTGTAGTGTAGATAGTGTATTGTGTGTGATGCACATAGTGTAGAGTAGATAGTGTATTGTGTGCAATGTACAGTGTATTATGTGTAATGTGTACACACACACACACACACCTGATGACACACACACACACACACACACCTACACAACAATCACCCTCACTCTAATAAAAGAGCCTCCGGTAATTAAGACACCCTAAATAATGGGTTAATTATTGTCTGTCGACACAGGCTCTAGACAGCCTAAACTATCCCATATATGGGTGTTTTGAGGGCCTCTTTTCTTATTCCGCCGACCCTACTGGCGGATGCTGGTCTAGGAGGTTGTCTATTGCCTGGCCCTATAGATCGTGGGTGGTAATGGACCTTTTGAGATTTGGTAACTTTTTGGAAACCATGTATGGTTGCTGTTGTTATCTGGTGGGAGTCTTTGAAGGAGTTCTTGCTCCGATCGTTCGATCATTTGCCAGGCTCTGCTGGCCAGGGTGTGCAGCACCCTGAACAACAAATTCACTAAGTTTAATAAATTAAAAAACTCTCAACAGTAACTTCACAAGAATAGTATTATAATTATATCTGTAGTATTTACCATTACTCTCGTACTGAATGCATGCACATGTAATGAAGATAAATTTATTATATAGTACAGATACTTAACAACACATTCACTAGTATTAAATATCACAAAATCCTCCCGCATTTTTTTTATTGGATTACGTGCCATGGTTGTTAGCCTCGTGTACTGAACAGTGAAAGACTCTGCAGGCGGCAGGATACGCTTATCTCTGACCCTCCGACCTTGCAGCCGTTAGATGACAAAACTTAGCTCTCACACTCTACCTCCATCAAGAGACAACCGAGCGAGTACCCTCACCATGATAGCCGAACTATACATTGTACTTCTCATCATGATAGCTCAATTTAGCTTGTACGCTACTTATCGTGATAGCTAAGCCAAGTATCTACTTATCATGAAAGCTCAGCCAAGCACGTACTTATGATAGTCTAGCCAAGCACGTACTTATGATAGCCTAGACAAGCACGTGCTTATGATAGTCTAGCCAAGTATGTACTTATGATAGCCTACCCAAGCAAGTGCTTATGATAGTCCAACCAAGTATGTACTTATGATAGTCTAGCCAAGCACGTACGTATGATAGTCTAGCCAAGCACGTACTTGTGATAGCCTAGCCAAGCACGTGCTTATGATAGTCCAACCAAGTATGTACTTATGATAGTCTAGCCAAGCACGTACGTATGCTAGTCTAGCCAAGCACGTACTTATGATAGTCTAGCCAAGCACGTACTTGTGATAGCCTAGCCAAGCACGTGCTTATGATAGTCTAACCAAGTATGTACTTATGATAGTCTAGCCAAGCACGTACGTATGCTAGTCTAGCCAAGCACGTACTTATGATAGTCTAGCCAAGCACGTACTTATGATAGTCAAGCCAAGCACGTACTTGTGATAGCCTAGCCAAGCACGTGCTTATGATAGTCTAGCCAAGTATGTACTTATGATAATCTAGCCAAGCACGTACTTATGATAGTCTAGCCAAGCATGTACTTATGGTAACCTAGCCAAGCACGTACGTATGCTAGTCTAGCCAAGCACGTACTTATTATGAAAGCCTCGCAAGCACTCACCAAGACAGCCAAGCATGCATATTTTACCACACTATCGTCTCGTGCGTGTTTCATAACAAAGGCCAAGCATGCACTCTGCATACTTCACCACCACGATAGCCCCCACACCCGAAGGTCTTAATAACACTCCAACAATCCCACGCCCTTTCATGCGACAACCGACTCGTGGTAGACTAGCATACGATACCTGGAGTGTCCACAGCCTAGCTAAACATTTCGATTTCGGATGATTTTGATTAAGATAGCAACCGCTTACGTCCCTGTAACAAGACGCAGATATAATGTAATGTACTTCAAGGTCAATCATAATTACGATACCCGATACCCCAGCTTATCATTTATAATTTACAATATACTACTTTGTAACCAAGTCATCATAACCACGACAGCTTAACATGTTACCACTATAAAACTCCACGATATGTTAGTTTATGCTATACAGTATGCTGCGTGCCCAAAATACCATAGTCTTTCACCACGATTTCAAATTTGATATGAGCTTAGTTCACTACATGTTATATAATACGACCACGATAACTACATACATTCAGACACGATGACATGCTCGTATATACCAACCCATCCACCAGTCACACCGGTACGACCTGCAACAATAACGGATATCCTTGAAAGACAAAATAGGAGCCCCTCCCTCACACACACGCAAACACATTACTACTACTACGACTACTACTACTTTGCTGTCACTCGGAATTGAGTATGACGATCATCCAGCTATGATACAATGACACGAGATATTAAATATGTCACCTTCGTTGGTGAGCTCTGAGGTGACTCGATAGGCCGATAAGAGACCAGCAGGACCGCCCGTCCACAGATGTTGCACAGATGACGATGAAAAGTATGATGAGCTGAATGTTGGATGGGCATGAGTTGATTATTTTCTATGGTGAGACAGGAGGGCAGGCGGCAACTACACATCTTGGCACTCTCTTTTCCTGATCCAGGAAGAGGGAGAGTTGCAATAACTCGTCGATAGCCCAGTTTGTTGGATTTCGCCTTAGTAGCGTATCCATTTTGTATTGCCTTCATCCGCCAGTGTCGTCATTGGGTTCCCGCACTGGTCACCTCTTCTGCCTATACCGCCGTCAACATGTAGTACTGGTGGTGGTGTTATAGTCAACATGTAGTACTGGTGGTGGTGTTATAGTCAACATGTAGTACTGGTGGTGGTGTTATAGTCAACATGTAGTACTGGTGGTGGTGTTATAGTCAACATGTAGTACTGGTGGTGGTGTTATAGTCAACATGTAGTACTGGTGGTGGTGTTATAGTCAACATGTAGTACTGGTGGTGGTGTTATAGTCAACATGTAGTACTGGTGGTGGTGTTATAGTCAACATGTAGTACTGGTGGTGGTGTTATAGTCAACATGTAGTACTGGTGGTGGTGTTATAGTCAACATGTAGTACTGGTGGTGGTGTTATAGTCAACATGTAGCACTGGTGGTGGTGTTATAGTCAACATATAGTACTGGTGGTGGTGTTATAGTCAACATGTAGTACTGGTGGTGGTGTTATAGTCAACATGTAGTACTGGTAGTGGTGTTATAGTCAACATGAAGTACTGGTGGTGGTGTTATAGTCATCATGTAGTACTGGTGGTGGTGTTATAGTCAACATGTAGTACTGGTGGTGGTGTTATAGTCATCATGTAGTACTGGTGGTGGTGTTATATTCATCATGTAGTACTGGTGGTGGTGTAGTCAACATGTAGTACTGGTGGTGGTGTTATAGTCAACATATAGTACTGGTGGTGGTGTTATAGTCATCATGTAGTACTGGTGGTGGTGTTATAGTCAACATGTAGTACTGGTGGTGGTGTTATAGTCAACATGTAGTACTGGTGGTGGTGTAGTCAACATGTAGTACTAGTGGTGGTGTAATAGTCAACATGTAGTGTGTATGTAATTGTTTGTGATAGCAACACTATTAAAACAATAAAATAAACCCACTGTATTAGCCGGGTTACTGAGGGTTTTTTCATACCTCCCAGTGGGGGAATAAGCCTTTAGGTCACCTCTACTCCGCAAGAAGCTCGGCCTTTATGGCAGCGACTGCTGTCTCTACAAGATGCTTCTTACCTCTCACAAGGACCGGATCAACTATATTATTGTATTCAGGGACTACAAAGTCAACCTGATAAATTGATCTAAGATGGGAAATATTTTCTCCCCGATGGCCGTAACCTTTTTTACGAAAAATATGGGCAGTGTCATACATCACATGTGTTACTATTCTTTAACCGTCCACTTCATGCAATGTTGGCCTTTTGTCCACACTCTAGCGGTTGTGACTTTTGTCCACACTCTAGCGGTTGTGACTTTTGTCCACACTCTAGCGGTTGTGACTTTTGTCCACACTCTAGCGGTTGTGACTTTTGTCCACCTTCTAGCGGTTGTCAACCTTGTTTATACCACACTACACTCTCTTGACCTCGGCCCTGATGGCTTTCACGGCTTCATTTACTAAGTTTTTTTTCCCTTTTACCACTACCGGATCTTTTTTATTTTCATTATGTGGCACAAATATATCTACTTTGTAAAACTTTCTATAAAAGCGAATATTTTGTCCTTGATAACCGATAACAATTCTTCTCAAAATGTTGGGAGTTTCAAACATTTTGTATGAAAATATGCCATCGTCTTTCCTTTTAGCCTCGGTTTGCTAGATCTTCTTGATTAATTTTTAAAGTGTGTGTTAAACCTGTTTAACGTTTGTCGAAATTCCGGTCAATTAAATTTTTTTCGGGTCAAGATCTTTTGGGGGGATGTCAATATCAACGTGAAACCTACGCGCACTGAAGGTGATCTCTTTTATATATTTTTTGACCATAATATGACGGCAAGGTTCAGGTACTAAAATGGTCTTACAGATTATATTTTTTGACGACACGAAGATGGGACCTTCATCGGGGGTGGTGACTTGAACAGGGGTGGTGACTTTATTGATGGTGGTGACCTCATCGGGGGTGGTGAGAACATCAGAGGTGGTGACGTCATCGGGAGTGGTGACGTCATCGGGGGTGGTGACGTCATCGGTGGTGGTGACTTCATCGGGGGTGTTGAGATCATCGAGGGTGTTGAGATCATCGAGGGTGTTGAGATCATCGAGGGTGTTGAGATCATCGAGGGTGGTGTCTTCATCTGGGGTGCTGAGATCATCTGGGGTGGTGACTTCATCTGGGGTGGTGAATTCATCTGGCGTGGTGACTTCATCTGCGGTGGTGACTTCATCTGGGGTGGTGACTTCATCTGGGGTGCTGAGATCATCGGGGGTGCTGAGATCATCTGGGTTTGTGACCTCATCTGGGGTGTTGAGATCATCGAGGGTGGTGACTTCATCTTGGGTGCTGAGATCATCTGGGGTGGTGACTTCATCTGCGGTGGTGACTTCATCTGGGGTGGTGACTTCATCTGGGGTGTTGAGATCATCGAGGGTGGTGACTTCATCTGGGGTGCTGAGATCATCGAGGGTGGTGACTTCATCTGGCGTGGTGAATTCATCTGGCGTGGTGACTTCATCTGCGGTGGTGACTTCATCTGGGGTGGTGACTTCATCTGGGGTGCTGAGATCATCGGGGGTGCTGAGATCATCTGGGGTGGTGACTTCATCTTGGGTCCATCTTTTTTTCCACAAATAATAGACTGAGACCAACACGCCCAAGGCCAGTACGATGCCCTTATTTATCACCAGAATAGACTCCAAATTAGATCCCTATTTATTGATTATATTTACAATTTTTTTGTATTCTTCAATTTAACGTTACTTATTTTTAATGGACGCCAGTGGACAGAGGAACGGCCACCTTTCTGAAGTGGGGGGAGCAACATTCACAGAGGGAACAGTTGGGAGAGGTTTCGTAGCCGATAGGATCCAACCCCCGAAAGGAATTTTGTACAGTTCCTTTTAATCAGCCATTTTTCTCTGTACTTCTGCCCTTATGGCAAGGAGCTCTTTATCGACCTTTTTTTCATATCGTTAACATATAAACAACAAATATCCGTAAATAATAACGGAGATAAGCGCATATTGACAGATCTTTAAAATTTTGTTCATTGTGAAAGTTTTATAACTAAGAAAGGTTTTAATTATGACCTGCTCCTGTCTCTTAACGCGTGCCAATAACTTAGTTAGGTTGGATACATATCCACCTGGCCAGATTATAGCCCATGGCCGAGACTCCACTATATACACACCACTATTCTTGGCCAATATTTAATGAATATAAAATATAAGCCTACCAAATTTTAGCTGTTAAATATAATATTGTTAGAGAGTTGACGTTATTGTTTAATGGAGACATTATTGTGTAGTGATCAAAGTGTATGGTGTCAAGTGTGTAGTATACTGTGTATTATTTAGTGCTGATTGTATTGTGTCGTATAGACTGTATTGTGTACACAATGATGTAGTGTACACTATATTGTTAGTGCAAAATTTACTGTGTATATAGTGTATTATGTGTAATGTCCAGTGTAGTGTAGATAGTGTATTGTGTGTAGTGTAGATAGTGTATTGTGTGTAGTGTAGATAGTGTAGTGTAGATAGTGTATTGTGTGTAGTGTAGATAGTGTAGAGTAGATAGTGTATTGTGTGTAGTGTACATAGTGTAGTGTAGATAGTGTATTGTGTGTAATATACATAGTGTAGAGTAGATAGTGTATTGTGTGTAGTGTAGATAGTGTATTGTGTGTAGTGTACATAGTGTAGTGTAGATAGTGTATTGTGTGTGATGTACATAGAGTAGTGTAGATAGTGTATTGTGTGTAATGTACATAGTGTAGAGTAGATAGTGTAGTGTAGATAGTGTATTGTGTGTAGTGTACATAGTGTAGTGTAGATAGTGTATTATGTGTGATGTACATAGTGTAGAGTAGATAGTGTAGTGTAGATAGTGTATTGTGTGTAGTGTACATAGTGTAGTGTAGATAGTGTTGTGTAGATAGGGTATTGTGTGTATTGTACATAGTGTAGTGTAGATAGTGTATTGTGTGTAGTGTATATAGTGTAGAGTAGATAGTGTATTGTGTGTTAAGTAGATAGTGTATTGTGTGTAGTGTAGATAGAGTATTGTGTGTAGTGTAGATAGTGTATTGTGTGTAGTGTAGATAGTGTAGTGTAGATAGTGTATTGTGTGTAGTGTAGATAGTGTATTGTGTGTAGTGTAGATAGTGTATTGTGTGTAGTGTAGATAGTGTATTGTGTGTAGTGTATTGTGTGTAGTGTATTGTGTATAATGTACATAGTGTATTGTAGATAGTGTATTGTGTATGATGTACATAGTGTTTTGTAGATAGTGTATTGTGTATGATGTACAGTGTAGTGTAGATAGTGTATTGTGTGTGATGTACATAGAGTCGAGTAGATAGTGTAGTGTAGATAGTGTATTATGTGTAGTGTAGATATTGTATTGTGTGTAGTGTAGATAGTGTATTGTGTGTAGTGTAGATAGTGTAGTGTAGATATTGTATTGTGTGGAGTGTAGCTAGTGTATTGTGTGTAGTGTAGATAGTTTAGAGTAGATAGTGTATTGTGTGTAGTGTAGATAGTGTAGTGTAGATATTGTATTGTGTGTAGTGTACATAGTGTAATGTAGATAGTGTATTATGTGTAGTGTAGATAGTGTAGTGTAGATATT
>NW_024735189.1:0-23828 GCF_018991925.1 Homarus americanus
TGATTGGTGCACCTGGGAGGTCAAAGGTGTATTCAAGTGTCAGGAGGTGTACCTGGAAGTGTCAGGGGTGTACCCAGTAGTGTCAGTGGTGTACCTGGAGTGTCAGAGTTGTACTTGGGAGTGTGATTGGTGTGTACCTGGAGTGTCAGAGGTGTATCTGAAGTGTCAGAGGCACCTGGCGTCAGGGGTGTACCTGAAGTGTCAGGGGTGTACCTGGAAGTGTCAGGAGGTGTACTTGGGAGTGCCTGAGGTGTACCTGGGATTGTCAGAGGTACCCGGGAGTGCCTGAGGCCTGGGATTGCTGGGGAGGTGTACCTGGAGTGTAAGGGGTAACTGGGAGTGTCAGGTGTACCTGGAGGTCATAGGTGCACCTGGAAGCAGCCAGTGGTGTACCTGGAGCATCAGAGTTGTACTTGGGAGGGGATTGTACCTGGGAGGTCAGAGGTAACAGGGAGTGTCAGAGGTGAACCAGGAGGTTGAGGTGAACCAGGGAGTGTTCGAGGCACCTGTGAGTATCGGAGGTGTGCACCTGGGAGTATCGAGGTGTACCTGGAGCAGTCAGAGGTGTACCCAGACCATTGGTGCACCCAGGGAGTGTCAGGAGGTGTATCCAGTGTCATAGGGTATCTGGAAGTGCTGTGAGTTGTACCTGAGTGTGTCACAGGCTGGGGAGTGTCAGAGGTACCAGGGAGGCCAGATGTGTACCTGGCAGTGTCAGAGGTGCACCTGGTAGTATCATTATGCACGGGGAGTGTCAGAGGTATCTGGGAAGCGTCAGAGGCACCTGGAGTGCAAGAGAGGTGCACTGGAGTGTCAAAGGTGTACCTGGGTGTGGAGAAGTGTACCTGGAGTGTCAGAGGTGTACCTGGGAGGTTGGAGGTGTACCTGGGAGTGTCAGGAGGTGTGCTCAGAGTGTCAGGAGGTGCACTTGGAGTGTCAGCAGGTGCACCTGGGAGTGTCTGAGGTGCAACTGGGAGGCCTGAGCTACCTGGGAGTGTCTGAGGGTACCTGGCAGTGTTCGAGGTGTACCTGCAGTGTCATGGTGTACTGAGTGTTAGTGGTGTACCTGGGAGTATCACATTGGTGTACCTGGAAGTGTCAGGGGTGTACCCAAAGTGTCAGAGGTGTACCTGAGTGTGTCATTGGTACCTGGGAGGCTTGAGGGCACCAGGGAGGCTGAGGTAAAAATTGGGAGGCCATTGGGTGTACCTGGAGTGTCAGGATACCCAGTATCATTGGTGTACCTGGAGTGTCAGAGGTATCTGGAAGTGTCAGTGTGTACCTGAGCATGAGGCACCTGGAGGCTGTACCTGGTGTGTGAGAAGGCACCTGGGAGTGCTGGGGAGGTGTGCACCAGAGTGCTTGAGGCATCTGGGAGGTCAGAGTGCCTGGGAGCATGGGAGGCCTTGAGCGCTGAGGTGCCTGGAGTGTCAGGAGGTGCACTTGGGGAGGTCACAGGTGCACCTGGGAGTGTCTGAGGTGTTACTGGAGTGTCTGAGCCCCACCTGGGAGTGTCTGAGGTGTACCTGGCAGTGTCTGAGGTGCACCTGCAGTGTCGGGGTGTGTACCTGGGAGGCCGCTGGTACCTGGGAGTATCATTGGTGTATTCTGGAAGGTGAGGTGTACCATGTCAGGAGGTACCTGAAGTGTCAGAGGTGTACCTGGGAGTGTAATTGGTACCTGGGAGTGTCAGAGGCACCAGGAGGTCAGAGGTGCACCTGGATAGAAACGGCAGGCACCTGGGAGGTCAGGGGTGTACCAAGTGTCAGGGATGTACCTGGCAAGTGTCAGAGTACCTGGGAGGTCAGCAGTGTACCTGGGAGTGTCAGAGGGGCATACCCATGCATCAAAGGTAACCTGGGAGTGTCAGTGTACCTTGGGAGGCCGGGGGAGGTGTGCCTGAGGTCAGGAGGCACCCAGTGTCAGTGTGCACCAAGGGCCAGAGCTGGTGAATGGGAGGAACAGGCCTGGGGAGGTCATAGGTGTATCTGGAAGTGTCAGAGGTGTACCTGGAAGTGCTTTCAGGCACTGGAAGGTCAGGTGCACCTGGAAGTCAGGAGGTGCACCTGGGAGTGCGCCTGAGGTGTACCTGGATTGTCAGGAGGTGTACCTGGGAGGCCAGGGTGTAACTGGGAGTGTCACGGGTGTACCTGAGTGTCATAGGTGTATCTGGCAGTGTCACTGGTGTACCTGGGAATGCTGGGAGTTGTAATTTGGGAGGTGATTGAAAATTGCAGTGTCAGAGGCACTTGGAGGCTCACAGTACCTGGAGCAGTAGAGGTAACTGGAGCAGTCTGAAGGACCTGGAGTGTTCAGCTGCACCTGGCAGTCCAGGCACCTGGCAGTGTCAGGCACCTGGGAGGTCAAAAATTCCTGGAAGTGTCAGGGGATGTACCCGAAGGTCAGAGGTGCACCTGGGAGGCTGCAGTGCACCTGGGAGTGTCAGAGGTATACCATGCACTGAAGGTGCACCTGGAGTGTCAGAGGTGTACCTGGGAGTGCTTGGGAGGTGTGCCTGGGAGGCCAGGAGGTGCACCATAGTGTCAGTGAAAATCTGGAGGTCAGAGCAGTACTTGGGAGTGTGATTGTGCAACGGAGTTACAGGTGCATTCAAGTGTCAGAGGCAGGTGTACCTGAAGTGTCAGGGGTACCTGGGAAGCAGTCAGGGTGCACTTGGAAGTGTCAGAGGCACCTGGAGTGCCTGAGGTACCTGGGATTGTCGGGGAGTAAAATTGGAGGTCAGGTGTAACTGGGAGTGTCACGGGTGTGTACTCTGGAGGTCATAGGTATCTGGCAGTGTCAGTGGTACCTGGGAATGTCAGGAGTTGTACTTGGAGTGTGATTGGTGCATCTGGCAGTGTCAGAGGTGCACTTGGGAGTGTCACAGGTGCACCTGGGAGTTATAGAGGTGTAACTGGGATGTCTGATGGTACCTGGGAGTGTCTGAAGTGCACCTGGCAGTGTCTGAGGTGCACTCAGGTGTTGAAGGTGTACCTGAGAGTGTCAAAATGGAGGTGTCAGCGTGTACTTGGGAGTGCCAGAGGTACTGGGAGTGTCAGGAGGTGTTCCTGGGAGGTCGGAGGAGCACCTGGCGCGTCAAAGGAGTACCTGGGAGTGTCAGAGGGCACCTGGTGTCAGGTGGTGTTCCGAGTGGGGACACTTGGGAGTGTGATTATGCACTGGAGGTCAGAGGTGTATCTGGAAGTCAGAGGTGTACCTGGGAGTATCAGGAGGTGTACCTGGGAGGTTGGCACCTGGGAGTGGTCAGGTAACTGGGAGGTCGGAGGTGGTCTGGGAGGTCAGAGGTGTACCTGGGAGGTCAGAGGTGTACCTGGGAGTGTCAGAGTAGCACCTGGGAGTGTCAGAGGTGCACCTGGGAGTGCCTGAGGGCACCTGGGAGTGTCAGGGGGAGAACTAGGGAGTGTAAGAGGTGTACCTGGGAGCACAGAGGTGTACCAGGGATGGAGGCGTGAACTAGGAGCACAGAGGTGAACCAGGGAGTGTCTGAGGTAATTGGAGTATCGGAGGTACTTTGGAGTATGAGAGGTGTGCCTGGCAGTGTCAGAGGTACCCAGCATCATTGGTGTACCTGGGAGCTGGAGGTGTATCTGGAAGGTCAGAGGTCGAGTACCTCGGAGGCAGAGGCACCTGGTAGTATGAGTGGTGTACCTGGGAGTGCAGGAGTTGTACCTGGGAGTTTGATTATGTACGGGAGGCTCAGAGGTATCTGAAGTGTCAGAGGTGCACCCAGAGTATGAGGTGTACCTGGGAGGTCAAAGGTGTACCTGGGTGTGTGTGGAGAAGTGTACCTGGGAGTGTCAGAGGTACCTGGGAGTGTCGGAGGTGTACCTAGGAGTGTCAGAGGTGTGCCTGGAGGATAAGAGGTGCACTTGGGAGTGTCACAGGTGCACCTGGGATTGTCTGAGGTGTTACTGGGAGGCCTGACCTTACCTGGGAGGTGTGTGAGGTACCTGGCAGGTGTCTGGAGGTGTACCTGGCAGTGTCAGCATTGTACCGTGAGTGCAGCACCCAGGAGCATCATTGGTGTACCTGGAAGTGTCAGGGGTGTACCTGGAAGTGTCAGAGGTGTACCTGAAGTGTCAGAGGTGTACCCAGGGAGTGTAATTGCGTACCTGGGAGTGTCAAAGGTACCAGGGAGTGTCAGAGGTGTACCTGGGAGTGTGCATTAGGTACCTGGGAGTGTCAGGGGTGTACCTGGAAGTGTCAGGTGTACCTGGAAGTGTCAGAGGCACCTGGGAGGTCTGAAGTGTACCTGTCAGTGTCAGAGTTGTACCTGGCAGTGTCATGGTGTACCTGGGAGCCTGGGGGGTACCTGGGAGTGTCAAGGTGTACCTGGGAGGTCAGAGGTGTACCTGGGAGCAAGTCAGAGGTGATCCTGGGAGTGTCGGAGAGTACCTGGAAGCGTCAAGGAGTACCTGGGAGGTCAGAGGTGTACCTGGGAGTGTCAGAGTTGTACTTGCAGGATTGGTGCACCTGGGAGGTCAAAGGTATCTGGAAGGTCAGAGGTGTACCTGAAGCGAGAGTGTACCCAGGAGTCAGGTGGTGTACCTGGGAGTGTCAGAGGTGTACTTGGGAGTGTGATTGGTGCACCTGGGAGTGCCAGAGGTGTATCTGGAAGTGTCAGAGGTACCTGGAAGTGTCAGGGTGTACCTGGAAGTGTCAGGGTGTACCTGGAAGTGTCAGATGTACCTGGGAGTGCCTGAGGATGTACCTGGGATTGCTGCAGGTGTACCCGGGAGTGCCTGGAGGTGTACTGGGATTGTCAGAGGTGTACCTGGGAGTGTCAGGGGTAACTGGGAGGTCAGGGGTACCTGAGTGTCATAGGGTACCTGAAGTGTAGTGGTGTACCTGGAGCATCAGAGTTGTACTTGGGAGGTGATGGTGTACCTGGGAGCAAGCAGAGGTGTACCAGGAGGTCAGAGGTGAACCAGGAGTGTCAGAGGTGAACCAGGAGTGTCTGAGGTACCTGTGAGTATCGGAGGTGTACCTGGGAGTATCGGAGGTGTACCTGGAGTGTCAGAGGTGTACCTGGTAGCATCACGGTGCACCTGGGAGGTCAGAGGTGTATCTGGCAATATAGGTGCATCTCGAAGGCTCAGAGTTGTACCTGAGTGTGTCATTGCGTGATCTGGGAGTGTCAGAGGTGTACCAGGGAGGTCAGAGGTACCTGGGAGTGTCATTGGTGTACCTGGAGTGTCAGGGGGTGTACCTGGAAGTGTCAGGGGTGCACCTGGAAGTGTCAGAGGGTACCTGGGAGTGTCAGAGGTGTACCTGGGAGGTCAGAGGTGTTCCTGAGAGTGTCAGAGGTGTACCTGGGAGTTCCTGGAGGTGTGGCTCTGGGAGTATCAGGAGGTGTACCTGGGAGGTCAGAGGTGCACAGGCATCATTGGTGCACCTGGGAGTGTCAGAGGTGTATCTGGGAGTGCTGAGGACTGCTACCTGGGAGTGTCGAGAGGTGCATCTGGGAGGTCATGTACCTGGTTTAGGGTGTACCTGGGAGTGTCAGGGGTGTACCTGGAGTGTCACGGTGTACCTGGGAGTGTCAGAGGTGTACCTGGGAGTGTCAGAGGTTCCTGGTGTGTCAGCCGTGCACCTGGGAGGTCAGAGGTGTACCTGGGAGTGTCATGAGTGTACCTGGGAGAGCCAGGGGTGTACCTGGGAGTGCTCGAAGGTGTACCTGGGAGGTCAGAGGTGTTCCTGGGAGTGACGGAGGAGTACCTGGCAGCATCAAGCGAGTACCTGGTAGTGTCAGAGGAGTACCTGGCAGTGTGAGAGGAGTACCTTGAGTGCTGAGGTGTACCTGGGAGTGTCAGGTGGTACCTGGGAGTGTCAGAGTTGTGACTTGGGAGTGTGAGGTGTACCTGGGAGGTCAGAGGTGTACCTGGAAGAGCCAGAGGTGTGTACCTGGGAGCAAGTGAGAGGTGTACCTGGGAGTATCGGAGGTACTGGGAGTGTCAGAGGTTTACCTGGTAGTATCATTGGTGTACCTGGGAGTGTCAGAGGTGTATCTGGAAGTGTCATAGGTACTGAAGTGTCAGAGGTGTACCTGAGTGTGTCATTGGTACCTGGGAGTGTCAGATGCACCAGGAGGTCAGAGGTGCACCTGGAGTGTCATTGGTGCACCTGGGAGTGTCAGGGGTACCTGGAAGTGTCAGGGGTGTACCTGGAAGTGTCAGAGGTGTACCTGGGAGGTCAGAGGGTACCTGGGAGTGTCAGGAGGTGTTCCTGAGAGTGTCAGAGGTGTACCTGGGAGCACCAGGGGTGTACCTGGGAGCATCGGAGGTGTACCTGGGAGAGCCAGAGGTGTACCTGGTAGTACCATTGGTGTACCTGGGAGGACAGAGGTGGGTAGGTAGTCAGACGTGTACCTGGGAGTATGAGAGGTGTACCTGGGAGTGCCAAGGTGTACCTGGTCAGGAGAAGTGCACCTGGGAGGTTCAGTGTACCTGGGAGTGTCATGGTGTACCTGGGAGGCCAGAGGTGTACCTGGGAGTGTCAGAGGTGTTCCTGGTGTCAAATGTACCTGGGAGTGTCAGAGGTGCACCTGGGAGGCCAGAGGTTCCTGGGAGTGTCAGGGTGTACTTGGGAGGTCAGCGGTGTACCTGGGAGTGTCAGGAGGTGTTCCTGGGAGTGACGAGGAGTACCTGGCAGCATCAAAGGAGTACCTGGAGTGTCAGAGGAGCACCTGGCAGCGTGAAAGGAGCACCTGGAGTGTCAGAGGTGTACCTGGTAGTGCAGTGGTGTACCTGGGAGGTCAGAGTTGTACTTGGGAGTGTGTACAGGTACCTGGGAGCTCAGAGGTGTATCTGAAGCAACAGAGGTGCACCTGGGAGCAGAGAGGTGCCTGGGAGGCCAAGGTGTATTTGGGGTGTGAGAAGTGTACCTGGGAGGCCAGAGGGCACCTGAAGTGTCGGAGTAAACCCAGAGCGACAGAAGTGTGCCTGGGAGTGTCAGAGGTGCACTGGGAGGTCACAGGTGCACCTGGGAGTGTCAGGGGTGTACCTGGAAGTGTCAGGTGTACCTGGAAGTCAGGTGAACCTGGAAGTGTCAGAGGCACCTGGGAGTGCCAGAGGTGCACCTGGGAGGTCAGAGGTGTACCTGAGAGTGCTCAGAAGTGTACCTGGAGTGTCAGAGGTGGTGCCTGGGAGTGACAGAGGTGCACCCTGGGAGTGTCAGAGGTGCCTGGGAGTGTCAGAGGCACTTGGGAGTGTCACAGGTGCACCTGGAGTACCTGGAGGTGTAACTGGAGTGTCTGAGGTTACCTGGGAGTGTCTGGAGGTGTACTGGCAGTGTCTGAGGTGTACCTGGCAGTCAGAGGTGTACCTGGGAGTGTCACACAGGTACCTGGGAGCATCATTGGTGTACCGGAAGGTGAGGGGTGTACCTGGAAGGTTGGGGTGTACCTGGAAGCATGTCAGAGGTACCCAGAGTGCACTGGTGCACTGGGGAGTGTCAGAGAGCACCAGAGCGTCAAGTGTACCTGGGAGTGTCAGAGGTGTACCTGGGAGTGTCAGGGGTGTACCTGGGAGTGTCAGGGGTGTAACAAGTGTTGGAGGTGGCTGGGGGTGTCAAGGTGTGCCTGGGAGTGTCAGAGGTGTGCCTCAGGTGTCAGAGTGGTACCTGGGGAGTGTCAGAGGTGTGCCTGGGGTGCCTGAGGTGTATCTGGGTGTCGGGGAGAACCTGGGAGTGTAAGAGGTGCACCTTGGGGTGTCAGAGGTGTACCAGGGAGTGTTAGAGGTGAACCAGGGAATGTCAGAGGAGAACCAGGGAGTGTCTGATGTGTACCTGGGAGTATCGGAGGTGCACCTGGGAGTATCGGAGGTGTACCTGGGAGTGTCAGAGGTGTAACTGGTAGTGTCATTGGTGTACCTGGAAGTGTCAGAGGTGTATCTGCAAGTGTCAGAGGTGTACCTGGGAGTATCAGTGATGTACCTGAGAATGTCAGAGGTGTACCTGGGAGTGTCAGAGGTGTACCTGGGAGAGTCAGAGGTGTTCCTGAGGGTGTCAGAGGTGTACCTGGGAGTGTCAGAGGTGTACCTGGGAGTGTCAGAGGTGTACCTGGGAGTGTCAGAGGTGTCCCTGGGAGTGTCAGAGGTGTACCTAGGAGTGTCAGAGGTGTACCTGTTAGTGTCAGTGGTGTACCTGGGAGTGTCAGAGTTGTACTTTGGAGTGTGATTGGTGTACCTGGGAGTGTCAGAGGTGTATCTGGAAGTGTCAGAGGTGTACCTGGGAGTGTCAGAGGTGTTCCTGGGAGTGTCGGAGGAGTACCTGGCAGCGTCAAAGGAGTACCTGGGAGTGTCAGAGGGGTACCTGGTAGTGTCAGTGGTGTACCTGGGAGTGTCAGAGTTGCAGTTGGGAGTGTGATTGGTGTACCTGGGAGTGTCAGAGGTCTATCTGGAAGTGTCAGAGGTGTACCTGGGAGTATCAGAGGTGTACCTGGGAGTGTCAGCGGTGTACCTGGGAGTGTCAGGGGTGTAACTGGGAGTGTCGGAGGTGTAACTGGGAGTGTCAGAGGTGTACCTGGGAGTATCAGAGGTGTACCTGGGAGTGTCAGCGTAGTACCTGGGAGTGTCTGAGGTGTACCTGGGAGTGTCTGAGGTGTACCTGGGAGTGTCAGGGGAGACCAAGGGAGTGTTAGAGGTGTACCTGGGAGTGTCAGAGGTGTACCAAGGAGTGTCAGAGGTGATCCAGGGAGTGTCAGAGGTGAACCAGGAAGTGTCTGAGGTGTACTTGGGAGTATCGGAGGTGTACTTGGGAGTATGAGAGGTGTGCCTGGGAGTGTCAGAGCTGTACCTGGTAGTATCATTGGTGTACCTGGGAGTGTCAGAGGTGTATCTGGAAGTGTCAGAGGTGTACCTGGGAGTATGAGAGGTGTACCTAGGAGTGTCAAAGGTGTACCTGGGTGTGTGAGAAGTGTACCTCGGAGTGTCAGAGGTGTACCTGGGATTGTCGGAGGTGTACCTAGGAGTGTAAGAGGTGTGCCTGGGAGTGTCAGAGGTGCACTTGGGAGTGTCACAGGTGCACCTGGGAGTGTCTGAGGTGTACCTGGGAGTGTCTAAGCTGTACCTGGGAGTGTCTGAGATGTACCTGGCAGTGTCTGAGGTGTACCTGGCAGTGTCAGAGGAGTACCTGGGAGTGTCATTGGTGTACCTGGGAGTGTCAGCGGTGTACCTGGGAGTGTCAGAGGTGTACCTGGGAGTGTCAGCGGTGTACCTGGGAGTGTCAGAGGTGTACCTGGGTGTGTCAGAGGTGTTCCTGGTAGTGTCGGAGGAGTACCTGGCAGCGTCAAAGGAGTACCTTGGAGTGTCAGAGGTGTACCTGGTAGTGTCAGTGGTGTACCTGGGAGTGTCAGAGTTGTACTTGGGAGTGTGATTGGTGTACCTAGGAGTGTCAGAGGTGTATCTGGAAGTGTCAGAGGTGTACCTGGGAATATCAGAGGTGTACCTGGGAGTGTCAGGGGTGCACCTGGGAGTGTCAGGGGTGTGACTGGGAGTGTCGGAGGTGTACCTGGGAGTGTCAGAGGTGTACCTGGGAGTGTCAGAGGCGCACCTGGGAGTGTCAGATTAGTACCTGGGAGTGTCAGAGGTGTGCCTGGGGTGTCAGGGAGACCAGGGGAGTGTTAGAGGTGTACCTGCGAGTGTCAGAGGTGTACCAAGGAGTGTCAGAGTTGAACCAGGGAGTGTCAGAGGTGAACCAGGGAGTGTCTGAGGTGTACTTGGGAGTATCGGAGGTGTACTTGGGAGTATGAGAGGTGTGCCTGGGAGTGTCAGAGAGGCCCTGAGAGGTCAGAGAGGTGTACCTGGGGAGTTCCCGGGAGGCACCTGGGAGCATCGGGAGGTGTACCTGGGAGTGTCAGAGGTGTACCTGGTAGCATCATTGGTGTACCTGGGAGCACAGAGGTGTGTATGTGGAAGTGTCGGGGATTTAAGGCCTGGGAGCAGGAGAGGTGTACCTGGGGAGTGTCAAAGGTGTACCTGGGTTTGTGAAAAGTGGGTACCTGGGAGTGTCAGGGGTGCACTGGGAGTGTCAGCGGTGTACCTGGGAGTGTCAGAGGTACCGGGAGTGTCAGAGGTGCCCTGGTGTGTCAGGCTGCACCTGGGAGGTGTCAGAGGTGCACCACCTGGGAGGTCAGAGGTGTTCCTGGAGTGTCAGGGGGTGTACTTGGGAGTGCCGAAGGTGTACCTGGGAGGTCAGAGGTGTTCCTGGGAGGACGGAGGAGGCCTGGCAGCATCAAAGGAGTACCTGGTAGTGTCAGAGGAGTACCTGGCAGCGTGAAAGGGAGTACCTGGAGGTCAGAGGTGTACCTGCAGAAAAGTTGGGGTGGTGTACCCAGAGTGTCAGAGTTGTACTTGGAGTGTGATTGGGTGTACCTGGGAGTGTCAGAGGTATCTGGAAGTGTCAGGAGGTGTGTACCTGGGAGCATGAGAGGTGTACCTGGGAGTATCGGAGGGTGTACCTGGGAGTGTCAGGAGGTGTACCTGTATCATTGGTGTACCTGGGAGTGTCAGAGAGGTATCTGGAAGTGTCATAGGTGTATCTGGAAGTGTCAGAGTTGGTACCTGAGTGTGTCATTGGTATCTGAGTGTCAGCAAAATAGGAGTGTCAGAGGTACCTGGGAGTGTCATTGGTGTACCTGGGAGTGTCAGGGGTGTACCTGAAGGTCAGGGGTGCACTCCGAAGTGTCAGAGGTGTACCTGGGAGGTCAGAGGTACCCGGGAGTGTCAGAGGTGTTCCTGAGTGTCAGGAGGTGTACCAGGGAGTACCGGGAGGGGTACCTGGGAGCACGGAGGTACCTGGGAGGTCAGAGGTGTACCTGGTAGTATCATTGGTACCTGGAAGACAGAGGTATGTGGGAAGGTCAGACGGTTACCTGGGAGCATGAGAGGTGTACCTGGGAGTGTCAAAGGTGTACCTGGCTTGTGGGAAGTGTACCTGGGAGTGTCAGGGGTGTACCTGGGAGTGTCAGCGGTGTACCTGGGAGTGTCAGGAGGTGTACCTGGGAGGCCAGAGGTGTTCCTGGGTAAGTCAATGTGGTACCTGGGAGGTTGTAGAGGCACCTGGGAGTGTCAGAGGTGTCTGGGAGTGTCAGGTGTACTTGGGAGTGTCAGCGGTGTACTGGGAGTGTCAGGAGGTGTTCCTGGGAGTGACGGAGGAGTACCTGGCAGCATCAAAGGAGGCCTGGTGTGGGGTCAGAGGAGCACTACAGCGTGAAAGGAGCACTCTTGGAGGTCAGAGGTGTACCATAGTACAGTGGTGTGGGAGTACAGAGTTGTACTTGGGAGTGTGATTATGTACCTGAGCAACAGGGAGGGTGTATCTGGAAGTGTCAGAGTGCACCTGGGAGTATGCAGAGGTGTACCTGGGAGTGTCAAAGGTGTATTTGGGTGTGAGAAGGTACCTGGGAGTGTCAGGGGAGGTGCACCTGGGAGCAAGTCGGAGTGTGTACCCAGGAGTGTCAGAAGTGCCTGGGAGTGTCAGAGGTGCACTTGGGAGTGTCACAGGTGTACCTGGGGAGTGTCAGGTACCTGAAGTGTCAGGGGTGTACTCTGAAGTGCTCAGGTGTACCTGGAAGTGGCCAGAGGTGTGCCTGGAGCAAGCCAGAGGTACCTGGGAGGCCAGAGGTGTTCCTTGGAGAGTGCTGGGCGTAACGGAGTGTCAGGGGAGGGGTGTGCCTGGGAGGACAGAGGTGCACTGGGAGTGTCAGAGGTGTGCCTGGAGGCCAGGAGGTGCACTTGGGAGGCCCAGCACCTGGGAGTGTCTGAGGTGTTACTGGGGAGTGTCTGAGCTTACCTGGGAGTGTCTGGTGTACCTGGCATTGTCTGAGTGTGTACCCAAGGTGTCAGCGGTGTGGCCTGGGAGGTCATGGTGTACCTGGGGAGTATCATTGGTGTACCTGGAAGTGTGGGAGGGGTGTACCTGGAAGTGTCAGGTGTACCTGGAAGTGTCAGAGGTGTACTGGTGAGTGTAATTGGTGTACCTGGGAGTGTCAGAGGTACCAGGAGCAAGCCAGAGGTGTACCTGGGAGGTAATTGGTGTACCTGGGAGTGTCAGGGGTGGTGGGCCTGGGAAGCAAGCCAGGGGATGTACCTGGAAGTGTCAGAGGTGTACCTGGGAGTGCCCAGCAGGTACCTGGGAGTGTCAGAGGCATACCTGGGCGTATCAAAGGTGTACCTGGGAGGTCAGAGGTGTACCTGGAGTGTCAGAGGTTTCTGGGAGCACAGAGGTGTACCTGGTAGTGTTAGTGCAGGCACCTGGGAGTGTCAGAGTTGCACTTGGGAGTGTGATTGCGTACCTGGGAGGTCACAGGTGTATCTGGGCGTCAGGAGGCACTGGATGTCAGGGTGTACCTGGAAGTGTCAGTGTACCTGAAGTGTCAGAGTGTGTGTCTGGGAGTGCCTGAGGTGTACCTGGGATTGTCAGAGGTGTACCTGGGAGTGTCAGGGGTGTAACTGGGAGTGTCACGGGTGTACCTGGAGTAACAGCAGGTGGTCTGGCAGTGTTGGTGTACCTGGGAATGTCAGAGTTGTGCACTTGGGAGTGTGATTGCGTACCTGGCAGTGTCAGAGGTGCATCAGAGTGTCACAGGTGCACCTGGGAGTTACAGAGAGGTGTAACTGGGAGTGCCTGAGCGTACCTGGGAGTGCCTGAAGGTACCTGGCAGTGTCTGAGGTGTACCTGGCAGTGTCAGCGGTGTACCTGGGAGCAAGGTCAGGGGTGTGGCCTGGGAGTGCTCAATCTGTGTACTTGGGAGCGTCAGAGGTGCACTGGGGGAGCGTCAGAGGCAGCCCGGAGCACGGAGGAGCACCTGGCAGCGTCATGAGTACCTGGGAGGTCAGAGGGGTATCTGGTAGTGTCAGTGGTGTTCCTGGGGAGTGTCAGAGTTGGTACTTGGGAGTGTGATTGGTGTACCTGGGGAGTGTCAGAGGTGTATCTGAAGTGTCAGAGGTGTACCTGGGAGTATCAGAGGTGTACTGGGAGTGTCGGGGCGGTACCTGGGAGGCAAGCTGGGGTGAAATTGGGAGGAGCCGGGAGGTGTAACTGGAGGCCAGAGGTGTACCTGGGAGTGTCAGGAGGTGTACCTGGGAGTGTCAGAGTAGCACTGGGAGGTCAGAGGTTTACCTGGGAGTGCTGAGGTACCTGGGGAGGTTAGGGGAGAACCAGGGGAGTAAGAGGTGTACCTGGGAGTGTCAAGGAGGTGTACCAGGGAGTGATAGCGGTGAACTAGGGCAGGGAGTGTCAGGAGGTGTAACTGGGAGCATCGGAGGTGTACTTGGGAGTGCAGAGGTGTGCCTGGGAGTGTCAGGAGGTACCCAGGCATCATTGGTGTACCTGGGAGTGTCAGAGGTATCTGAAGTGTCAGAGGTGCACCTGGGAGCAGGAGAGGTGCACCTGGGAGTGTCAAAGGTGTACCTGGTGTGTGAGAATTGTACCTGGGAGTGTCAGAGGGTGTACCTGGGAGATGTCGGAGGTACCTGGGAGTGTCAGAGGTGTGCCTGGGAGTGTCAGAGGCACCTGGGAGGTCACAGCTGCACCTGGGATTGTCTGAGGTGTTACTGGGAGTGTCTGAGCTTTACCTGGGAGTGTCTGAGGTAATCCTGGCAGTCTGAGGCACCTGGCAACTGGGAGGCTCAAATGTCAAAGGCACCAGGGAAGGTCAGAGGTACCTGTGAGTGTAATTGCACCTGGGAGGTCAGGGGTGTACCTGAAGTGTCAGGGTGTACCTGGAAGTGTCAGAGGTGTACCTGGGAGTGTCAGCAGTGTACCTGGGAGTGTCAGAGGTATACCTGGCATCAAAGGTGCAACTTGGAGTATCAGAGGTGTACCTGGGAGTGTCAGAGGTGTGCCTGGGAGTGTCAGAGGTGTACCTGGTAGTGTCATTGGTGTACCTGGATGTCATAGGTGTATCTGGAAGTGTCAGAGGTGTACTGGAAGTGTCAGGGGTACCTGGAAGTGTCAGGGTGTACCTGGAAGTGTCAGAGGTGTACCTGGGAGTGCATGAGGGTACCTGGGATTGTCAGAGGTGTACCTGGGAGTGTCAGGGGTGTAACTGGGAGTGTCAGGGGTGTACCTGGAGGTTACAGGTGTATCTGGCAGTGTCAGTGGTGTACCTGGGAATGTCAGAGTTGTACTTGGGAGGTGATTGGTGTACCTGGAGTGTCAGAGGTGCACTTGGGAGTGTCACAGGTGCACCTGGGAGTTATAGAGGTGTAACTGGGAGTGTCTGAGATGTACCTGGGAGTGTGGTGTACCTGGCAGTGTCTGAGGTGTACCTGGCAGTGTCACGGTGTACCTGGGAGTGTCAGGGGGTACCTGGGAGAGGTCAGCGGTACTTGGGAGTGTCAGAGGTATCTGGAAGGTCAGAGGTGTACCTGGGAGTAAGAGAGGTGTACCTGGGAGGTCAAATGTGTATCTGGTGTGAGAAGTGTACCTGGGAGGTCAGAGGTGTACCTGGGAGGTCGGAGGTGTACCTAGGAGTGTCAGAAGTGTGCCTGGGAGTGTCAGAGGTGCACTTGGGAGTGTCACAGGTGCACTTGAGTGTCACAGGAGTGCACTGGGAGGTCAGGGTGTACTGAAGTGTCAGGGGTGTACCTGGAAGTGTCAGGGTGCACCTGGAAGTGTCAGAGGTGTACCTGGGAGTGTCAGAGGTGTACCTGGGAGTGCCAGAGGTGTTCTGAGAGTGTCAGAGGTGTACCTGGGAGTGTCAGAGGTGTACCTGGGAGAGTCAGAGGTGCACTGGTAGTATCATTGGTGTACCTGGGAGTGTCAGAGGTGTATCTGAAGGTCAGAGGTTAACCAGGGAGTGTCTGGAGGTGTACCTGGGAGCACGGGAGGTGTACCTGGGAGTACGGAGGTGTACCTGGGAGAAGCCAGAGGTGTACCTGGTAGTATCATTGGTGTACCTGGGAGGTCAGAGGTGTATCTGGAAGTGCCAGGTGTACCTGGGAGTGTCGGAGGTGTACCTGGGAGTGTCGGAGGTGTGCCTGGGAGTGTCAGAGGCACTTGGGAGTGTCAAGGTGCACCTGGGAGTGTCTGAGGTGTTACTGGGAGTGTCTGAGCTTACCTGGGAGTGTCTGAGGTGTACCTGGCAGTGTCTGAGGTGTTCCGGCATTGTCGGGGTACCTGGGAGTGTCAGCGTGTACCTGGGAGTATCATTGGTGTACCTGAAGTGTCAGGGGTTTACCTGGAAGTGCTCAGAGGTGTACCTGAGTGTGTCATTGGTGTAACTGGGAGGTCAGAGTGTACCAGGAGTGTCAGAGGTGTACCTGGGAGTGTCATTTGTGTACCTGGGAGTGTCAGGGTGTACCTGAAGTGTCAGGGGTGTACCTGGAAGTGTCAGAGGTGTACCTGGGTGTGTGGAGAAGTGTACCTGGGAGTGTCAGAGGTGTACCTGGGAGTGTCGGAGGTGTACCTGGGAGGTCAGTGGTGTGCCTGGGAGGACAGAGTGCACTTGGGAGGTCAGAGGTGATCTGAAGTGTCAGAGGTGTACCTGGGAGCATGAGAGGTGCACCTGGGAGTGTCAAAGGTGTACCTGGTAGTATCATTGGTCGGAGTGTCAGAGGTGTATTGGAAGTGTCAGAGGTGTACCTGGGGAGCATGAGAGGTGTACCTGGGATTGTCAAAGGTGTACCTGGGTGTGTGAGAATTGTACCTGGGGAGGTCAGGGGGTGTACTGGGAGTGTCGGAGGTGCCTGGGGAGTGTCAGAGGTGCCTGGAGGTCAGAGGTGCACTCAGAGTGTTTGGGCAGGTGCACCTGGGAGGTCTGAGGTAGCATTGGGAGTGTCTGAGTTTACCTGGGGAGTGTCTTAGGTGTACCTGGCAGTGTCTGAGGTGCACTGGCAGTGTTGAAGGTGTACTCGGGAGTGTTGAGCGGTGTACCGGGAGTATCATTGGTGTACCTGGAAGTGTCAGGGGTACCTGGAAGTGTCAGAGGTGTACCTGAGTGTGTCATTGGTGTACCTGGGAGTGTCAGAGGTGTACCAGGGAGTGTCAGAGGTGTACCAGGGAGGTCATTGGTGTACCGGGAGTGTCAGGGTGTACCTGGAAGTGTCAGGGGTGTACCTGGAAGTGTCAGAGGTGTACCTGGAGTGTCAGAGGTGTACCTGGGAGTGTCAGAGGTGTTCCTGAGAGTGTCAGAGGTACCTGGGAGTGTCAGAGGTACCTGGGAGTGTCAGAGGTGTACCTGGTAGTATCATTGGTGTACCTGGGAGTGTCAGAGGTGTATCTGGAAGTGTCAGAGGTGTACCTGGAAGTGTCAGGGGTGTACCTGAAGTGTCAGGGGTGTACCTGGAAGTGTCAGAGGTGCACCTGGCAGTGTCACAGGTACCTGGGAGTCTGAGCGGTGTACTGGGGAGTGCCAGAGGTGTACTGGGAGGTCAGAGGTGTTCCTGGGAGTGTCGGAGGAGCACTGGCAGCGTCGCGAGTACCTGGGAGTGTCAGGGAGGGTACCTGGTAGTGTCAGTGGTGTTCCTGGGAGTGTCAGAGTTGTACTTGGGAGTGTGATTGCGTACCTGGGAGTGTCAGAGGTATCTGGAAGTGTCAGAGGTGTACCTGGGAGCATCAGAGGTGTACCTGGGAGTGTCAGCGGTGTACCTGGGAGTGCTTGGGGTGTAACTGGGAGTGTCGGAGGTGTAACTGGGAGTGTCAGAGGTGTACCTGGGAGTGTCAGAGGTGCCTGGTAGTATCATTGGTGTACCTGGGAGGTTCAGAGGGTCTGAGCTGACCTGGGAGTGTCTGGAGGTGCACCTGGCAGTGTCTGAGGTGTCCCTGGCATTGTCAGCGGTGTACCTGGGGAGTGTTGAAGGCGGTGTACCTGGGAGTATCATTGGTGCACCTGAAGTGTCAGGGGTTTACCTGGAAGTGTCAGAGGTGTACCTGGAGGTGTCATTGGTGTAACTGGGAGGCCAGAGGTACTAGGGAGTGTCAGAGGTACCTGGGAGTGCTTATTTCAGGTACCTGGGAGCGTCAGGGGTGTACCTGGAAGTGTTTAGGGGGTACCTGGAAGTGTCGAGGTGTACCTGGGTGTAAGGGGAGAAGGCACCTGGGGAGTGTCAGGAGGTGTACCTGGGAGCGTCGGAGGTGTACCTGGGAGGCTGGGGTGGTGTGCCTGGGAGTGGACAGAGGCACTTGGGAGTGTCAGAGGTGTATCTGGAAGTACCAGAGGTGTACCTGAGAGTATGAGGTGTACCTGGGAGTGTCAAAGGTGTGCACCAGCATCACGGGGTGCACTTTGGGGAGGTCAGAGGTGTATCTGGAAGCAAGTCAGAGGTGTACCTGGGAGTATGAGAGGTGTACCTGGGAGTGTCAAAGGTGTACCTGGGTGTGTGTGTGGAGAAGTGTACCTGGGAGGTCAGGGGGGTGTTCCTGGGAGTTTCGGGAGGCACCTGGGAGTGTCAGGAGGTGTGCCTGGGGAGGCGTCAGAGGCACTTGGGGAGTGTCACAGGTGCACCTGGGGAGTGTCTGGAGGTGTTACTGGGAGTGTCTGAGCTTACTCAGAGTGTCTGAGGTGTACCTGGCAGTGTCTGGAGGTGTGTACTCTGGCAGTGTCAGCGGTACCTGGGAGTAAGAAGGATGGGCCTGGGAGCATTATTGGTGTGCACCTGGAAGTGTCAGGGGTGTACTCTGGAAGTGTCAGGAGGGGTGTACCTGAGTGTGTCATTGGTGTACCTGGAGTGTCAGAGGTGTACCAGGGAGTGTCAGAGGTGCACCAGGAGTGTCATTGTGCACCTGGGAGCAAGCCAGGGTGTACCTGGAAGTGTCAGGGGTGTACCTGGAAGTGTCAGAGGCACCTGGGAGTGTCAGAGGTGTACCTGGGAGTGTCAGGAGGTGTTCCCGAGTGCCGGAGGTGTACCTGGGAGTGTCAGGAGGTGTACCTGGGGAGTGTCAGGAGGTACCCAGTAGTATCATTGGTGTACCTGGGAGTGTCAGAGGTGTATTCTGGAAGGTGTCAGGAGGTGAAACCAGGAGTGCCTGAGGTGAACCTGAGCACGGAGGTGTACTCTGGGAGTATCGGAGGTGTACCTGGGAGGCCAGAGGTGTACCTAGCATCATTATGTACCTGGGAGTGAGAGGTGTATCTGGAAGTGTCAGAGGCACCTGGGAGTGAGAGTGTACCTGGGAGGCCAAAGGTGTAACGGTGTGTGGGAGAAGTGTACCTGGGAGGCCAGGAGTTTTACCTGGGAGTGTCGGAGGTACTCCGGGAGTGTCAGAGGTGTGCCTGGGTGTCAGGAGGTGCACTTGGGAGTGTCAGAGGTGCCCGGAGTGTCAGAGGTGCACTTGGGAGTGTCACAGGTGCACCTGGGAGTGCCTGGAGGTGTTTTCTGGGAGTGTCTGAGCCACCTGGGAGTGTCTGAGGTGTACCTGGCAGTGTCTGGAGGTGTACCTGGCAGTGTCAGCGGTGTACCTGGGAGTGTCAAAGGTGTACCTGGGAGCATCATTGGTGTACCTGGGAAGTGTCAGGGGTGTACCTGGGAGGCTGAAGGTGTACTTTGGGAGGCTAGAGGTGTACCTGGGAGTGCACTGGTGCACCTGGGAGTGTCAGGGTGTACCTGGAAGTGTCAGGGGTGTACCTGAAAGCGTCAGAGGTACCTGGGAGGCCAACAGGTACCTGGGAGGCCAGAGGCATACCTGGGCGTATCAACAGGTGTACCTGGGAGGCCAGAGGTGTACCTGGGAGTGTCACAGGTGGGTCTGAAGCAATGAGGTGCACCTGAAGTGCTTGGGGGTGTACCTGGAAGTGTCAGGGTGTACCTGGAAGTGTTAGAGGTGCACCTGGAAGTGCCTGGAGGTGTACCTGGGATTGTCAGATGCACCTGGGAGTGTCAGGGTGTAACTGGGAGCAAGTCAGGGGTGGGCCTGGAGTGTCAGGTGTATCTGGCAGTGTCAGTGGTACCTGGGAACAGAGTTGTACTTGGGAGGTGATTGGTACCTGGGAGTGTCAGAGGTACTTAGAGTGTCACAGGTGCACCTGGGAGCAGAGGTGTAACTGGGAGTGCTCCTTGAGGTACCTGGGAGTGTCAGGCAGTGTACCTGGGAGTGTTTTGGGGTACTGGGAGCGTCAAGGTGTACTGGGAGTGTCAGAGGTGTAACCTGGGAGACACAGGGTACCTGGAAGTGTCAGGGGTACCTGAAGTGCTTGAGGTGTACCTGAGTGTCATTGGTGTGGGCCTGGGAGTGTCAGAGGTACCAGGAGGTCAGAGGTGTACCTGGGAGTGTCATTGGTGCACCTGGGAGTGTCAGGGTACCTGGAAGTGTCAGGGGGTGTACCTGAAGTGTCAGAGGTGTACCTGGAGGTCAGGAGGTGTACCTGGAGGTCAGAGGTGTTCTGGAGAGTGTCAGAGGTGTACCTGGGAGGTCAGGAGGTGTACCTGGGAGGCCAGAGGTGTACCTGGTAGCATTGGCTGGTGTACCTGGGAGTGCCGAGGTATCTGAAGTCAGAGGTGAACCAGGAGTGTCTGAGGAACCTGGGAGACGGGAGGTGTACCTGGGAGTAACGGAGGTACTGGGAGTGTCAGAGGTGCACGGTAGTATCATTGGTGTACCTGGGAGGAGAGGTACCTGGGAGGCCAAAGGTGTACCTGGGTGTGTGGGAGAAGTGGGCCTGGGAGCAAGCCAGAGAGGTGTACCTGGGAGTGTCGGAGGTACTCAGGAGTGTTGCAAAGCCTGGGAGTGACAGAGGTGCACTTGGGAGTGTCAGGAGGTGTGCTTGGAGTGTCAGAGGTGCATTCTTGGGAGGCTCACAGGTGCACCTGGGAGTGTCTGAGGTGTTACTGGAGTGTTTGAGCTTACATGGGGAGTGTCTGAAAAACCTGGCAGCATGTCTGAGGTGTACCTGGCAGTGTCAGCGGTGTACCTGGGAGTGTCATGAAAACGGGAGCATCATTGGTGTACCTGCTGTCAGGGTGTACCTGAAGCAAGTCAGGGGTGTACCTGGAAGTGTCAGAGGTACCTGGGAGTGTAATTGGTACCTGGGAGGCCAGAGGTGTACCAGGAGGCCAGAGGTATAATTCCTGGAGTGTAATTGGTGTACCTGGGAGTGTCAGGGGTGTACCTGTAAGTGGTTGGGGATGCACCTGGAAGTGTCAGAGGTGTACTCTAGAGTGCTGGGGCAGTACCTGGAGTGTCAGAGGTATGGCCCATGTATCAAAGGTGTACCTGGGAGGCCAGAGGTGTACTCTGGGAGTGTCAGGGGAGGTGTGCCTGGGAGTGTCAGGAAATGGTAGTATCATTGGTGTACCTGGGGAGTGCCAGAGGTGTATTCAAACGCCAGAGGCATGTGTTAACCAGGCGTCTGAGGTGTACCTGGGAGCATCGGGAGGTGGGGAGACGGAGGTGTACTGGGAGTGCTTCAGAGGTGTACCTGGTAGCATCATTGGTGTACCTGGGAGTGTCAGAGGTGTATCTGGGAAGTGCCAGGAGGTGCACTCTGGGAGTGTTGGAGGTACCTGGAGGCCAGAGGTGTGCCTGGAGTGTCAGGAGGTGCACTTGGGAGTGTCAAGCAGTGCACTCCTGGGAGTGTCTGAGGTGTTACTGGGAGTGTCTGAGCTTTTACCTGGGAGTGTCTGAGGTGTACCTGGCAGTGTCTGGAGGTGCCTGGCATTGTCAAAGTGGTGTACCTGGGAGTGTCATGGTGTACCTGGGAGCATCATTGGTGTACCTGGAAGTGTCAGGGTTTACCTGAAGTGTCAGAGGTACCGAGTGTGTCATTGGTGTAACTTTGGAGGTCAGAGGTACCAGGAGGTGTCAGAGGTGTACCTGGGAGGCTATTGTGTACCTGGGAGCAAGTCAGGGTGTACCTGGAAGCAAGTCAGGGGTGTACCTGGAAGGCTGAGGTGTACCTAAGGTGTGGGAGAAGTGTACCTGGGAGTGTCAGGAGGTGTACCTGGGAGGTCGTGGAGGTGCACCTGGGAGCAAGTCAGTGGTGTGCCTGAGCACAGAGGCACTTGGAGCAAGCCAGAGGTGCATTTCTGGAAGTATCAGAGGTACCTGAGAGAAGTGAGAGGTGTACCTGGAGTGTCAAAGGTGTAACGGTAGTATCACAGGACTTGGGAGTCAGAGGTGTATCTGAAGTGTCAGGAGGTGTACTCAGAGCATGAGAGGTGCAGCCTGGGAGTGTCAAAGGTGTACCTGTGGAGAAGTGTACCCAGAGTGCCAGGGGGGGTGTACCTGGGAGTGTCAGGAGGTGTACCTGGGAGTGTCAGGAGGTGTTTGGGAGTGCCTACAGGTGCACTTGGGAGTGTCACAGCACCTGGGAGCAAGTTCGAGGTGTTACTGGGAGTGTCTGAGCTTTACCTGGGAGTGTCTGAGGTGTACCTGGCAGTGTCTGGAGGTACCTGGCAGTGTCAGCGGTGTACCTGGGAGGTTATGGTGTACCTGAGTATCATTGGTGTACCTGGAAGTGTCAGGGTGTACCTGAAGTGTCAGAGGTGTACCTGAGTGTGTCATTGGTGTACCTGGGAGTGTCAGAGGTGCATCACCAGGGAGTGTCAGAGGTACCAGGGGTGTCAATGGTGTACCTGGGAGCAAGTCAGGGTGTACCTGGAAGCAAGTCAGGGGTGTGTACCTGGAAGTGTCAGAGGTGTACCTGGGAGTGTCAGAGGTGTACCTGGGAGGTCAGAGGTGTTCCTGTGAGAGTGTCAGAGGTGTACCTGGAGCACAGAGGTGTACTCTTGGGAGTGTCAGAGGTGTACCAGTATCATTGGTGTGTACCTGGGAGTGTCAGAGGTGGCCTGAAGTGTCAGAGGTGAACCAGGAGTGCCTGAGGTGAACCCGGGAGTATCGGAGGTGCACCTGGGAGTACTGGAGGTGCACCTGGGAGTGTCAGAGGTGTACCTGGTAGCATCACTGGCAGGCACCTGGGAGTGTGAGAGGTGTATCTGGAAGTGTCAGAGGTGTACCTGGGAGTATGGAGAGGTGGTACCTGAGTGTCAAAGGTACCTGGGTGTGTGAGAAGGTACCTGGGAGGCCACAGAGTTGCACCTGGGAGTGTCGGAGGTGTACCTGGGGAGTGTCAGAGGTGTGCCTGGGTGTCGGGAGGTGCACTTGGGAGTGTCAGAGGTGTGCCTGGGAGGCACAGGAGGTGCACTTGGGAGTGTCAAGCTGGGCAGGTGCACCTGGGAGTGTCTGAGGCATTGGGAGTGTTCGAGCTACTGGGAGTGTCTGAGGTGTACCTGGCAGTGTCTGAGGTGTGGCCTGGCAGGCCAAGCGGTGCACCTGGGGAGTGTCAACGGTACCTGGGAGAACATTGAGGTACCTGGAAGTGTCAGGGGGTGTACCTGGGAGTGTCAGCGGTGCACTTGGGAGTGTCAGAGGTGTAGCTGGGAGTGTAATCAGTGTACCTGGGGAGTGTCAGGGTGCACCTGGAAGGTCAGGGTGTACCTGAAAGTGTCAGAGGTGTACCTGGGAGCAGCCAACAGGTACCTGGGAGTGTCAGAGGCATACCTGGGCGCATCAAAGGTGTACCTGGGAGTGTCAGGAGGTGTACCTGGGGAGTGGGTCATAGGTTTATTCTGGAAGTGTCAGAGGTACCTGGAAGCGTCAGGGTGTACCTGAAGTGTCAGGGTGTACCTGGAAGTGTTAGAGGTGTACCTGGAAGTGCCTGGAGGTGTACCAGATTGTCAGATGTGTACCTGGGAGTGTCAGGGGTGTAACTGGGAGTGTCAGGGGTGTACTTGGAGTGGGTCAGCAGGTGTCTGGCAGTGCTGGGTGGTACCTGGGAATGTCAGAGTTGTACTTGGAGTGTGATTGGTGTACCTGGGAGTGTCAGAGGTGCACTTAAGTGTCACAGGTGCACCTGGGAGTTGAGAGGTGTAACTGGGAGTGTCTGGAGGTGTACCTGGGGAGGTTGAAGGTGTACCTGGGAGTGTCAGGTGTACCTGGAGCCATGTGTACTTAGGAGGTCAGAGGTGTACCTGAGTATCATTGTGTACTCAAGGTCAGGGGTGTACCTGGGAAGGCTGGGGGGCGGTGTACCTGGAGTGTCACTGGTACCTGGGAGGTCAGAGGTACCAGGAGTGTCAGAGGTGCACCTGGGAGTGTCAATGGTGTAATTGGGAGTGTCAGGGTGTACCTGGAAGTCAGGTGTACCTGGAAGTGTCAGAGGTGTACCGGGAGTGTCAGGAGGTGTACCTGGGAGTGTCAGAGGTGTTCCTGGAGAGGTCAGAGGTGTACCCGGGAGGTCAGGAGGTGTACCTGGGAGTGTCAGAGGTGTACCTGGTAGCATTGGCTGGTGTACCTGGGAGTGTCAGAGGTGTATTCAAGTGTCAGAGGTGAACCAGGGAGGTCTGGAGGTGAACTCCGGGAGTATCGGGAGGTACCTGGGAGCAATGGAGGTGTACCTGGGAGTGTCAGAGGTGTACCAGGCATCATTGGTGTACCTAGGAGGCGAGAGGTGTACCTGGGAGCAAGCCAAAGGTGTACCTGGGTGTGTGTGAGAAGTGTACCTGGGAGTGTCAGAGGTACCTGAGTGTCGGAGGTGTACCTGGGAGTGTCAGTGGTGTGCCTGGAGTGAGAGGTGCACTGGAGTGTCAGAGGTGTGCCTGGAGTGTCAGAGGTGCACTTGGGAGTGTCACAGCACCTGGGAGGCCTGAGGTGTTACTGGGAGTGTCTGAGCGTGAGCCTGGGAGTGTCTGGAGGTGTACCTGGCAGTGTTCGAGGTGTACCTGGCAGTGTCAGCGGTGTACCTGGGAGTGTCATGGTGTACCTGGGAGCATCATTGGTGTACCTGGAAGTGTCAGGGGTGGCCTGGAAGTGCCTGGGGTGTACCTGGAAGTGTCAGAGGTGCACCTGGGAGTGTAATTGGTGTACCTGGG
>NW_024735190.1:0-3158 GCF_018991925.1 Homarus americanus
CACCTACAACAACACACACACCACAGTAGCACCCGCCTACAACAACACACACACTACAGTAGCACCCGCCTACAACAACACACACACTACAGTAGCACCCACCTACAACAACACACACACCACAGCAACACCCACCTACAACAACACACACTCACCACAGTAGCACCCGCCTACAACAACACACACACTACAGTAGCACCCGTCTACAACAACACACACACCACAGCAACACCCACCTACAACAACACACACACCACAGCAACACCCACCTACAACAACACACACACTACTACAACACTCCACAACAACACACACCACTACAACACCCACAAATAACACACAACACACTACAACACCTGACACAACACACACTACTACAACACTCCACAACAACACACAACACCTACAACACTCACAACAACACTCATTAAACAACACACACCACCACAACATTTTCTCACACAGTTTCAGAAGGAGCTGCAAGCGATATTATATGTGTGTTTACTTAATCATCTTCTTCATCATTTTCGTGGCGAACCTTCAGATGACGTATCTTATCCTTCCCTTCCTCTTCCTTCTTCCTCTCCTTCTCTCCTTCTACTTCCTCGTTGTCCCTCCTCCCTCACCCTCCCCTTCCTTTCTCCTCCTCCTCCCTCCCTTCCTCTCCTTTCTCCTCCTCCCCTTCCTCCCCGCCATGTTCTACACCTTCTTCCTCCAGTGTCGGCTGATGGGTAACATTAACCTTCATTATTAAGGGTTGTGTGGGTCTCAGTGGGTGACAAAGGTGGTGGAAATTGTGGCGAGTCTGTGGTGACGGCTGCTTCATCATCTGGTGTCATAGAGTCCCTTATACAGTACCATATACTCCCTCATATAGTGCCAGATACTCCATCATACAGTGCCATATACTCCCTCCTACAGTGCCACATACTACCCTTTTTCAGTGCCATGTACTCCCTCATACAGTGCCATATATTTCCTCATACAGTGCCATGTACTCCCTCATACAGTGCCATATACTCTTTCATACAGTGCCATATACTCATTCATATAGTGCCATATATTTCCTCATACAGTGCAATGTACTCCCTCATACAGTGCCATATACTCATTCATACAGTGCCATGTATTTCCTCATACAGTGTCATATACTCTCTCAGACAGTGTCATATACTCCCTCTTAGTGCCATATACTTCCTCCTGGTGCCACATTTTCCCACATGGTGCCAAATACACCACCAGCGTCCACAGTCTGTCATCACAGTTTATCCCTTCATAGTTATAGTTAGTCTAGCGGAGGAAGGCAGACCTCGTTCACTGTTTGTCATGTCAATCAGTGAACATGTGCGAGGTGAAAATCATGTTTGGGTAGACGTGACCGGTACAGTGATGGCTGGTGAACTACAGTATCGTTTATCGTCGTGTAAAAATTCTCAAAGAGTCGTACCCACACGGACGATCAAACCTTTAAAACGTTTTCATCAGGCCAGAGCATGAGTCGTGGCCAGCTGTTGCCAGACCTTGTCCAGATGCCAGCCCGTCTAACTAACTTTCTCCAAGAAGTTGGTCTCTTTCATGCCCGACTGCCTTAGAGTTTTATTTCCTTACAACTCTCACTACTGTGCAGTAATCGGGTTTTATCTTGCTTTCTCTTTCAACGCAGAGCTTCTGGTGATGGTCATGTGCTGGTTTTCTACAGATCAGACTTTAACTCAATGAGATGCTGGTCACTAGGGAACACACGTTTGAGTGACGATGAGTGACAGCCTGGAGCCACACACATGGGGAGGTTACTTCATGAGAGAATCATTCACCTTGACCTGTCCCTCACGTGAGGTCATTATATAAACAAACGCCCGCAAATTGCTTACTATAATAGAGGAAATACTAACATACACGTAAATCAACCTCTATAATTCCCTCTAAACTAATGCACTACATTATCATTCCTCTAAATCATATCCCCTAGTATAAACAATTTACTAAAACACAAAATACATAAAAAAAACGGACAAATCAAACCAGTAATTGATAAAAGAAAATCGAGACTGAAAAGGAGGAAAACCAAAACCAATTTAAACTATATTATAGAGACACATAGGAGGTAAAGTGACCCGAGGAGCCCCAGAGATACTAGTGTGGGCCATGACGAGTAAATGGTTCCTGACAAGTTTGTGGTAACTGGATAAGTTGGCCAGTTCCAGGGGTGACTCTTGCCGTGCAGAGGCTTGTGGCTCAGGTCTCTCGTGAACATATTTTGGTTTTGGGTCTTCACGAGGAGGGTAGGACAAAACTATCCGAACCTAACCTCACCTAACCTAACCTAACCTAACCTAACCTAACCTAACCTAACCTAACCTAACCTAAAGCTAATCTAACCAAACCTAACCTAAAGCTAACCTAACCTAAAACTAACCTAACCAAACCTAACCTAAAGCTAACCTAACCTAAAACTAACCTAACCAAAAGCTAACCTAACCTAAAGCTAACCTAACAAAACCTAACCAAAAGCTAACCTAACCTAACCTAAGCTAAAGCTAATCTAACCTAACCTAAAGCTAACCTAACCCAACCTAAAGCTAACCTAACCTATACCAGTGAGATTTTGTCTATGCACCCATCACTACGCCCTGACTGAACTCTGATGACACCAGGAGGAAATATGAGTGATTGTGAGGGGAAGGTTCTACGATGACGCTGTTGGCTGATTAGGTGGATGAGAGATGAATGTTGAATGATGGGTGGATGAGAGAAGAATGTTGGCTGGTTGGATGGATTAGAGAAGAATGTTGGCTGGATGGAGTGGATGAGGGAAGAATGTTGAATGATGGGTGGATGAGGGAAGAATGTTGGCTGGTTGGATGGATGAGGGAAGAATGTTGGCTGGTTGGAGTGGATGAGGGAAGAATGTTAGATGCTTGGGTGGATGAGGGAAGATGTTGGCTGGTTGGATGGATGGGGAAGAATGTTGGCTGGTTAGATGGATGGGGAATGTTGGGTCTTGGGTGGATGGGAAGATGTAAAGGCGAAGATTTATGCGTTTTTGGAGAGAAGCCTCCCACATAACCTAAAAACCGACCAAAAGGGAAGAATGTTGGCTGGTTGGTGGATGAAGGCTTATGTTGGCTGGTTGGTGGATGAAAGAAGCATGTTGGCTG
>NW_024735191.1:0-5000 GCF_018991925.1 Homarus americanus
ATTACGTATTGCTAACTCAGAATAAGCAGTGCCAACCCCTCTTTGAGTATACAACTAATTTGAGTATATAGTGCCAACCCCTTGAGTACGGTGCTAACCCTTGAGTACGGTGCCACCCATGAGTACGGTGCCAACCCTTGAGTACTGTGCCAACCCCGTGGGCACGGTGCCAACCTATGAGTGCGGTGCCAACCCCATGAGTACGGTGCTAACCCCATGGGTGAGTGGCTGGCAACCCCATGAGTGCGGTGCCAACTCTATGGAGTGCGGTGCTAACCTCTATGAGTACGGAGGCCAACCTCTTGGAAAATGAGGACAACACCTGCGTACTATGACTTTATCCTCTGAGTAAGATATTCTAACCCCTTGAGTACATTCACGTCACCCACTGAGTACAATGACTTACTGGTAGGAATAGTACTGTAGTCTTGCTCTTAACTACCAC
This sequence comes from Homarus americanus, assembly GCF_018991925.1. Taxonomy (NCBI): domain Eukaryota; kingdom Metazoa; phylum Arthropoda; class Malacostraca; order Decapoda; family Nephropidae; genus Homarus; species Homarus americanus. Next base: position 446 of record NW_024735191.1, read on the forward strand.
CACTACTTTCGGCTGTAACCACTATCCCTTCTCCCCCACCCCAGCTACTAGTGACGGTGGTAGTAGTTGTGGTAGTGATGTAAATTAGTACCCTTTACTTCCCTGTACTGCCATTACTATACTACTACCATTACTATAACCTGTCTCTTATTACTATTATACTATGTACCACCATGGACTACCATACTCCCACTACCACACACCTACCTACTACTACCACCATGGCCAATACCATCACTGCCATTTAATATATAACACCCATCCCCCCATCTTCCTCCATCACCACCCCCTATCCTCCTTCCACCCCTGAGAGTCCCCCGTCTACTACCAAATCCCCCCACCCCCTTTACCCCACCATCCTCCTACTGCCCCACTCTTCTCCTCCCTATCTCTTTCACCACACCCCTCCTCCACTACACCTCCCCAGTGTGTTCGACTCAGCAAAGGAGTTCATTATTGGCAGACAGTGTTGCCAAGACTGGGGGAGGGGGTGGGGAGTAGTTGGGTTCAGGTACCTGCCATTGTCACCCCTGATACAGGTATGAACACAATTAATCAACCTCATTTACCTTTGCTCAATGGGCCTGTAGCCACGCGGTAAAGAGAAACGAACGGACAAATAAATGAGTCTGTTGTCTGATTTGTTAATGAAGCAAGTGTTTGTTCATGCATAGATGAGAAGGAAGATAATGAAGATTGTAAGAGTATTGGAGTAAAATGGGGAGCTGGAATAAATGGAATAAATAGGTAACTAGAAGATATTGATAACACTCATGGTTAACTGTCATCACAAGGACACGAGAACAAAATAAACAGAATATTTAATCGATTAATTGACTCACCAATTTTTTTATCAGGATGATCTAAAGTATACGTCTTATTCACTCCTCCACCACCTCCCCCTGACCAGAAATCTTTCAGAATTAACGAAATTAGATTCAATAAACACGAATTATACTACTATATTCGTTTTCTGGGGAATTTTCGTTGTAAATTCACTTAGTTAAAAAGTTTCCTTAAGAAGGTAGTTGAGCAGAAAAACTCCCACTAGATTACAATTTTTTTCCAGTCCCATCCTACTCATACTTGTCACTATTCTTGGTAGAAAAAACACCTTAGGCCATATCAGCTGACGCCATAGTGACGTCAGCAGCGTGGAACCGGATAGGAAAAACGTATATTAAACTGGGGTGAGTCTAGTCCACCAATTGACCTAACACCATTTATAATTGTTTATTTTACTCCAGATATTGTCCTGTCCGTGTTATTGTTCCTTGTCCGTGATACTATTGTTCTGTTCGTGTTATTGTTTTGTCCGTGATCTCCAGTCTCTTTCTTCTCCTGTCCTGTCCTCCTAGTCTCCTCTGGCTTCCTACGTTCTCCAATCCACCCAACGACGTCCTTCCCCTAACAACAATCTCCTCCAATATGAAATTTCACCCTGTGTCCTCTTGATGTGTGTTAGCTCGCCCGCCTCACCTCGATGTTCACAGCGCAGTAAACGCGTTGTCTGACATCACCTGACAACGTTTAATCGACAACGTTGTTTGACATCACCTGGACAACGTTTAATCGACAACGTTGTTCGACATCACCTGGACAACGTTTAACGATGTCGTTGTCTGACCTCACCGGACAGCGTTTAATCGACAACGTTGCTGACTCACCTGGACAACGTTTAATCGACAACGTTGTCTGACCTCACCTGGACAATGTTTAATCGACAACGTTGTTCGACATCACCTGGACAACGTTTAATCGACAACGTTGTCTGACCTCACCTGGACAATGTTTAATCGACAACGTTGCCTGACCTCACCTGGACAACGTTTAATCGACAACGTTGTCTGACCTCGCCTGGACAACGTTTAATCGACAACGTTGTCGACCTCACCTGGACAACGTTTAATCGACAACGTTGCCTGACCTCACCTGACAGCGTTTAATCGACAACGTTGTCTGACATCACCTGGACAACGTTTAATCGACAACGTTGTCTGACCTCACCTGGACAATGTTTAATCGACAACGTTGTCTGGCCTCACCTGGACAATGGTTTAATCGACAACGTTGTCTGACATCACCTGGACAACGTTTAATCGACAACGTTTCTGACCTCACCTGGACAATGTTTAATCGACAGTTGTCTGGCCTCACCTGGACACGTTTAATCGACAACGTTGTCTGACATCACCTGGACAATGTTTAATCGACAACGTTGTCTGACATCACCTGGACAACGTTTGATCGACAACGTTGCCTGACTTCACCTGGACAACGTTTAATCGACAACGTTGCCTGACCTCACCTGGACAACGTTTGATCGACAACGTTGCCTGACCTCATCTGGACAACGTTTAACCAATACCAATAACGCTCGAAGACATCACCTATAAATCCTCAACAAATAATCAATACTAAACACAACAACACCTGAAGCATAAACATTTGCAAACGTTTGTGAGGAAGATTTAAACGTTTGTGAGGAAGATTTAAACGTTGAGGAAGATTTAACGTTTTGTGAGAAGATTTAAATGTTTGGAGGAAGATTTAAACGTTTGTGGAAGATTTAAACATTTGTGAAGAAGATTTAAACGTTTGGAGGAAATTTAAACGTTTGTGAAGAAGATTTAAACGTTTGTGAGGAAGATTTAATCGTTAGTGAGGAAGATTTAAACGTTTGGAAGAAGGTTTAAACGTTTGTGAAGAAGATTTAAACGTTTGTGAGGAAGATTTAAAACGTTTGTCAGGAAGATTTAAACGCTTGTGAGGAAAATTTTAAACGTTTGTGAGAAGATTTAAAAGTTTGTAGAAGATTTAAACGTTTGTGAGGAAGATATAAACGTTTGTGAGGAAGATTTAAACGTTTGTGAGGAAGATGTAAACGTTTGTGAGAAGATTTAAACGTTGGTGAGGAAGATATAAACGTTTGTGAGGAAGATTTAAACGTTTGTGAGGAAGATGTAAACGTTTGTGAGGAAGATTTAAACGTTTGTGAGGAAGATGTAAATGTTTGTGGAGGAAGATTTAAACGTTTGTGAGGAAGATTTAAACGTTTGTGAGGAAGATTTAAATGTTTGTGAGGAAGATTAATCGTTTGTGAGGAAGATTTAAACGTTTGTGAGGAAGATTTAAATGTTTGTGAGGAATATTTAAACGTTTGTGAGAAAAGATTTAAATGTTTGTGAGGAAGATTTAAACGTTTGTGAGGAAGATTTAAACGTTTGTGAGAAGATTTAAATGTTTGTGAGGAAGATTTAACGTTTGGAGAAGATTTAAACGTTTGTGAGGAAGATTTAAACGTTTGTGAGGAAGATTTAAACGTTTGTGAGGAAGATTTAAATGTTTGTGAGGAAGATTTAAACGTTTGAGGAAGATTTAAACGTTTGTGAGGAAGATTTAAAAGTTTGTGGGAAGATTTAAACGTTTGTGAGGAAGATGTAAACGTTTGTGAGGAAGATTTAAACGTTTAGAGGAAGATGTAAATGTTTGTGAGGAAGATTTAAACATTTGTGAGGAAGATGTAAACGTTTGTGAGGAAGATGTAAACGTTTGTGAGGAAGATCTAAACGTTTGTGAGAAGACTTAAAAGTTGTGAGAAGATTTAAACGTTCGTGAGGAAGATTTAAACGTTTGTGAGGAAGATTTAAATGTGTTGGAGAAGATTTAAATGTTTGAGAGGAAGATTTAAATGTTTGTGAGAAGATTTAAACGTTTGTGAGGAAGATTTAAAAGTTTGTGAGGAAGATTTAAACGTTCGTGAGGAAGATTTAAACGTTTGTGAGGAAAGATTTAAACGTTTGTGAGGAAGATTTAAATGTTTGTGAGGAAGATTTAAACGTTTGTGAGGAAGATTTAAAAGTTTAGAGGAAGATTTAAACGTTCGTGAGGAAGATTTAAACGTTTGTGAGGAAGATTTAAAAGTTTAGAGGAAGATTTAAACGTTTGTGAGGAAGATTTAAACGTTTGTGAGGAAGATTTAAATGTTTGTGAGGAAGATTTAAATGTTTGTGAGAAGATTTAAACGTTCGTGAGGAAGATTTAAAAAGTTTGTGAGGAAGATTTAAACGTTCGTGAGGAAGATTTAAACGTTTGTGAGGAAGATTTAAAGTTTGTGAGGAAGATTTAAACGTTTGTGAGAAGATTTAAACGTTTGTGAAGAAGATTTAAAGTTTGTGAGGAAGATTTAAATGTTTGTGAGGAAGATTTAAAAGTTTATGAGGAAGATTTAAACGTTCGTGAGGAAGATTTAAACGTTTGTGAGGAAGATTTAAAAGTTTGTGAGGAAGATTTAAACGTTTGTGAGGAAGATTTAAATGTGTCACTACCATCCTGCAGAGACCTGACGCTCAACAGGAATTTTAAATTAGTTTGGGGAGACGCATTGAGGGGAGCCTACACCCACAGCCGCCATTCCTGGAGAGATGAGAGTGTTCCAGATAGTGGAGAGAAATAGGTGAGAGAAATAGGGTGAGAGAAATAAGTGGTGAGAGAAATAGTGGTGAGAGAAATAGGTGGTAGAGAAATAGTGGTGAGAGAAATAGTGGAGAGAAAT
>NW_024735191.1:10000-20000 GCF_018991925.1 Homarus americanus
CCTTTCACTTTTTATATATTAATCAAATTTTAGTTAAGGAAATGATTTTATTACGTTTCTGGTGTAAATTATCACCAAGAGTTATTGTGTGTGAGAGAGAGAGAGAGAGAGAGAGAGAGAGAGAGAGAGAGAGAGAGAGAGAGAGAGAGAGAGAGAGAGAGAGAAGCAACTGGTATCAACACGAGCAATGATCAAAGTAATTATTTTAAGCGCTTCATCAAAACTTAATTACGAGAAAATTATTACAAGCGAGAGGATTAATTCCCACACTCTACCGCCGCTGTAGCCATTTTTGAATTCAACCGGGCGATTTTTAAAGCAGGTTTTTTCTTCCAAACTTTCAATTCCCGGTTTTTATCACAAGTATTTTTTCTCATTATCCTTACTTTTATTTTATTTTTCTTTATATTTTCATTTAGACTTTTAATAACTATTCTGGTATTATTTTTTTTAGTTTATTTCTGAATTTAGTTAGACTTTGATTCATTTTTTTAAACCTTTTCTGGAAGGGATGTTGATTAGGAAAAGGCAATTTTTACATCACTCTATTTTTGTTTTAGTTTTTATGTTGAAAATGAGCATTGATCATCGCTAGTTTTGGAAACGGGTTTTGTATAGAAACGTAGAATAAAATGTTTGATGATTAACATAACGGGGGATGGATAACACTGAGGATACGACCATTGTGTATAGAATATAAATAAATACTACTATTAATAATAAAAACAACAACACAACAACAACAACAACAATAATAATAATAATAATAATAATAATAATAATAATAATAATAATAATAACAACAATAATAACAATAATAACACCAATAATAATAATACCCTAAAACAGAATATTAAACCCATAAATATTTCCCTACACACAGGAGGCTCTTAAAGATATCTAAATATACAGTATTCTTCTTTGAGGTCCACGTCAGCCTCGTAATCTCGTCCTTGGTGGTGATGATGCGTTGACTCACCCTCCATATGTCCGAGGTCGAGTGTAACCTTAGTTCGAGTGATTGTTGACTTTGCTGCCATTCTTCTGTCTGTCTGTCTTCTTCCCCTTGGTGCTATTTTTTTTCTTTCTTCTCCACCTTTTCTTGCTCTTCCTCCTTCTCTTTCCTCTCCTCTTCTTCCTCCTCCTCTTACATTACATCCTCTTCTTTATTCTATAGCTTTATCGCTCCATCTTTGCCCCCTTTCACCGCCATCCATCTCTCTCCTCCTCTATCCAACCCTCTAACCTATTCTCCTCCATCTACCTCCCCTTCCATCAGTCCCATCCACCCTCCTCTACCACCCCCATCTACCTCTCCTCCATTCCACCCCCAGGTCCATTCCATCCCTCCACCTCCCATTCTACGAGCAATAAAAGCCTCTTCCTACTCTACAATTACCTACCTTCATTATAGCTCACGTTACACACTCTCTTCATTGCTCACGAAAGCTTAATATCTCACCGAGGTTCATGGAGCAGAATGGCGAGACTGCTCATATACGCTCAGCTAAGTCATCGTACTGAAATGGTTAAAACATCGTACTGAGTTTAGTTATCGTGAACGGGTTGTCATCGTACTCAAAGGTTAAGTCATCGTACTGAAATGGTTAAAACATCGTACTGAAAAGGTTTAGTTATCGTGAACAAGGGGTTGTCATCGTACTCAAAGGTTGTCTACTGTACTGAAATGGTTAAAACATCGAACTCAAAAGGTTTAGTTATCGTGAACAAGGGTTGTCATCGTACTCAAAGGTTAAGTCATCGTACTGAAAAGGTTAAAACATCGTACTCAAAAGGTTTAGTTATCGTGAACAAGGGTTAAGTCATCGTACTCAAAGGTTAGTCATCGTACTGAAATGTTTAAAACATCGAACTCAAAAGGTTTAGTTATCGTGAACAAGAGGTTAAGTCACCGTACTCAAAGTTAAGTCATCGTACTGATATGTTAAAACATCGTACTCAAAGGTTTAGTTATCGTGAACAAGGTTAAGTCATCGTACCCAAGGTTAGTCATCGTACTGAAAAGGTTAAAACATCGTACTCAAAAGGTTTAGTTATCGTGAACAAGGGGTTAAGTCATCGTACTCAAAAGATTATGTCATCGTACACAAGAGGTTAAAGCTTTAGTAAGGGAAGAATTTAATCCAAGAGACGAGGAGAAGTGGAATTTGTTCTTTAGTTTTGAAACAAATAATGTAGATGTGGGTAAAATTAATGATGAACAACAACAACTACAAAAGCAACATCAACAAGAACAACAGCAGTAACAACAACAACTACTAAAAGCAACATCAACAAGAACAACAGCAGTAACAACAACAACAACAAAAAAGCAACATCAACAAGAACAACAGCAGTAACAACAACAACTACAAAAGCAACATCAACAAGAACAACAGCAGTAACAACAACAACAAACACACTATCGACTATACATATGATTCCACCACCTAACCTAACCTAACCTAACCTAACCTAACCCAATCCTAACCTAATCCTAACCTAACCCGATGTTGAGCCGCAAATGATGTACAGTTTACAGGTGACTTCAGGTACATGGCTCAGGTGTAGGACTAAATTAACAGTATCAGGCGACTTGACTAAACATAGAGAACCTTGTCTTGGTCTGTTGTGGTCATCTAGATGGATTAGGAACACACACACACACACACACACACACACACACACACACACACACACACACGCTTCCGGAGGGGCTGTCTCCACCTTCAGTCACTCACCTGTGGCGTCCCCAAGGCACCAAGATGGGACCACTCTGCTCCTTATGCTCATCAATGATGCCCTAAGAGAAACCCCTGCTCGCTGAAATATGTCGACGATTCCACCATTGGGATCAGCGTCAACAATTCTGCTCCCAACTATACCGCCCTTCAGGATTTATTGAACAGTCTCCAAAACTGGGCCACCAACAACCATGTCACCATCAACCATACCAAGACCATGGTTATGCACATCAACCTCTCCTCCGACATTGTCCCACCTCCCTCCATTACCCTAGGTCCGAACACACTCCCAGTTAGGATTCCACGAAGCCTCGGCGTCACCATAGACAACAAACTAAATTGGAAAACCACACGTCAGGAAGTTGTCAACCTCCAGTTTCCGTCTCCACCTCCTCCGCCGACTCAAGTCCTCGGAGTTCCCGCACACGAGCTCCCAGTGTATACACACATTCATACTTCCCAAGCTCACCTATGCCTCCCCCACCTGGTCTTCCTCCTAAATGCCACACAACGTAAACACCTAGAAAAGTGCAGGGCATGCAAGATTATTCTCTCCCTTCCTACACCACATATCAAGAAGCGCTCAACACACTGACCCTTTCGACTCTCACTGACCATCACCACGGCCTCATCTGCAAATTTGGTAAGAAGCTTCTACACCATCCCCGACACCGGCCCTCTACTACCACCTGAGATCCCTGTTCGAGAATTGCTGTTCGACAATTGAACCGCATCCAGCCCATACGTGCACGAACTGATCGCTATAAGAACAGCCCAGTCCCAACCATTGTAAAATTATCAATAACATGTAATAAATCAGTGTTCTACCCCGGTAAACACTGCTCTCCCTACACTGTCACTATGTTGGAAATGAACTGTAGTTTGAGCTGATCCCCATCTAAGTTATATGTCTTATTTGTGTCACTTATGTCACTTGTATATTATTTGTAATTCGTAACCCATTCCCCAAATATGTAACTGTATATTTTTCAGCTCTGGCTGGCAAGCTTCTTCATAAACCGTTAATTATTATATATTATTTATTATTACACACACACACACCAAATAACCCCTCACAAACACACACACACACACACATGTACCTAACGTGTATACCTTCATCTCAACCCATGACCTTAATCTATGTCAACCGTATCCGTGTCAGTCAGTGTGCGTGCGCGTGTGCTTGTGGGCGCCAGGTAAAGGCCAGGGCGGGTGAGGAGTATTTGGAGGAGCGCAGCTTAATGGTCAGCCCTGCACCCCCCCAACCCCGCGCCTGATAGAGTAATAAATTCTTCATGTTTGTTCGGGGAAAAGAAATATGAGGCAGGGGTACTGTGGGGGGGGAGAGAGAGAGAGAGAGAGAGAGAGAGAGAGAGAGAGAGTCATCAGGACAATAACTTACGTGTCAGTAATATTAAACAAGTTACGGGTCATTATGAAGTGAAACAATATATATAATTATACTCTTTGTCTTTCCTTTCTGTTGTATGTTTATATCTCAATCTCCCCTCAATCTTTCTGTCTGTCTCTCCTCTCTCTCTCTCTAAATGTTTCCTTTAATTGTTCTCTCTCTCTATACATACATACATACATACATACATACATACATACATGTCTGTGTGTAACATTAGAAGATAATAATCACCCCAATAAGCTATAAAATGCAAATATATATTTTGTTACTAAATCGAGATTATATTTTATTCCATGATCATAACTTAATGTAAATTTAGCGTGACATATAAATACTGTTGAACCTCTTCCCTGCTGGTAACTGTAACATATGAGAACACGGTAAAGTATATAACAAACTCAGGACAGTATAACATTATCATGGTCGATCCTTTTAACACACACACACACACACACACACACACACACACACACACACCCAAAAACGAAATATATAAATAATCTCTTATATCAAATCATCCATACACCAATATATGATACCTGAGTCATCAATTTATACGATACCTAACTTATCAATATTTACGATACCCGAGTCATCCATATATAGGATACCTGAGTCATCACTATACGATACCTGAGTCATCAATCTACGATACTGAGTCATCGATATATACGATACCGAGTCATCAATATACGATACCTGAGCAATCAATGTATACGATACTGAGTCATCAATATACATTACCGGTGTCAACATATATAATACCTGAGTCATCAATATACATAATTCAAGCCTTCAGTACAGTACACTTTACAGCAATACTCTAAAAGCGGTTTTCATCGATTTTCACGCAAGTTATTCTACCATACATCACCTTACTCACCCACGACACCACGACACACCTTCGCCCCCAAGACCACAACCATACACCAACCACATGACCTAAACCACAACCATACACCAACCACATGACCTAAACCACAACCATATGACCAAAACTACAACCATACAGCAACCATATGACAAACCTCAACCATACACCGATCAAATGGCCGAAACCACAACCATACACCAACATGACCTAAACCACAACCATACACCAACCACATGACCTAAACCACAACCATATGACCAAAACTACAACCATACAGCAACCATATGACCAAAACCTCAACCATACACCGATCAAATGGCCGAAACCACAACCATACACCAACCACATGACCTAAACCACAACCATCACCAACCACATGACCTAAACCACAACCATATGACCAAAACTACAACCATACACCAACCACATGACCTAAACCACAACCATATGACCAAAACCACAACCATACACCAACCATATGACCAAAACCCAACCATACACCGATCAAATGGCCGAAACCACAACCATACACCAACCATGACTAAACCACAACCATACACCAACCACATGACCTAAACCACAACCATACACCAACCACATACAAAACCACAACCATACACCAACCATATGACTAAAACCACAACCATACACAACCATGACTAAAACCACAACCATACACCAACCATATGACTAAAACCACAACCATACAGCAACCATTATGACTAAAACCACAACCATACAGCAACCATATGACCTAAACCACAACCATATGACCAAAACCACAACCATACACCAACCATATGATAAAACCACAACCATACACCAACCATATAATTAAAACCACAACCATACAGCAACCATATGATAAAACCACAACCATACACCAACCATGTGACCTAAACCACAACCATATGACCAAAACTACAACCATACAGCAACCATATGCAAAACCTCAACCATACACCGATCAAATGTCAAACCACAACCATACACCAACCGCATGACCTAAACCACAACCATGCACCAACCACGTGACCTAAACCACAACCATATGAACAAAACTACAACCATACACCAACACATGACCTTAAACCACAACCATATGACCAAAACCACAACCATACACCAACCATATGGCCAAAACCCCAACCATACACCGATCAAATGGCCGAAACCACAACCACCAACCACATGATAACCACAACCATATGACCAAAACTACAACCATACACCAACCAATGATAAAACCACAACCATACACCAACCATATATTAAAACCACAACCATACACCAACCATATGACTAAAACCACAACCATACACCATCCCATATTTAAAACCACAACCATACAGCAACCATTATGTCATACACAACCATATGACCAAAACCACAACCATACACCAACCATATTCAAACTACAACCATACACCACCACACAACCCAAACCACAACCTACACACCACACACAACCCAAACCACAACCATACACCACCACACAACCACAGAAAGATAAAATTAAGCATTTTCAAATTCTACTCCTCCTCTCCTCTTCCTTCCCTTTCGCTCCTCCCCACTCTCTCCTTCCCACTCTCGCCTTCCTCCTCCCCTTCCTCCATCACTCATCCATTCCTCTTCTCTTCTTCCTTCCCCTTACTCGCCAACTGCCACCTCACTCTCTCCCCTACCTCACCATCCCTCGTCCCCTTCTCCTCCTCCCTCACCATCCCCTCACTCCTCACCCCCTCCTCCCTCTCCCTCCTCCTCACCATCCCCTCCTCCCTTACCATCCCTCCTCCTCCCTCCCTCCCAATCCCCTCACTCCTTACCATCCCCTCACTCCTCTGTCCCTCCTCCCCTCTCCCATCCACCTCCTCCTCACCATCCCCTCACTCCCATCCCCTCCTCCTTACCATCCCCTCCTCCTCACCTCCTCACTCCCTCCCTTCCCCTCACTCCCCTCACCATCCCCCTCCCTCCCTTACCATCCCTCCTCCTCACCATCCTCCTCCCCTCCCCATCCCCTCCTCCCTACCATCCCTCCTCCCTCCTCATCCCCTCCTCCCCTCACCATCCCTCCCCTCCCTCACCCATCCCTCACTCCCCTCCACCATCCCCTCCCTCCCCCACCCATCCCACCTCCCTCCCCTCTGTCCCCTCCTCCCTCTTCCCTCCCTCCCTCACCATCCCCTCCTCCTTACCATCCCCTCACTCCCTCTCCATCCCCTCACTCCCTACCATCCCCTCTCTCCACCATCCCCTCTCTCCCCTCACCACTCCCTCATCCCTTCCTCACTCCCCTCACCATCCCCTCCTCCCCTCCTGTCCCTCTCCTCCATCCCCTCACTCCTCACCATCCCCTCCTCCCCTCTACCCATCCCTCCTCCCCTACCATCCCCTCCTCCCCTCTGTCCCTCCCTCCCTCACATCCCTCCTCCCCTCACCATCCCCTCCTCCTCACCATCCCCTCACTCCCTCACCATCCCCTCTCTCCCTCACCATCCCCTCCTCCCTCACCTCCCCTCCCTCCCACCATCCCCTCCTCCTCCCCATCCCTCTCTCCCTCCCTGTCCCCTCCCTCCCTCCACCATCCCCTCACTCCACCATCCCCTGCTCCCCTCCCACCTCCCTTCTCTCTTTCTCTCCCCTCCTCCCCCTCCCCTCCCCTCCCTCCCCTCTGCCTCCCCTCACTCCCCTCCCTCCCATCCCCTCCTCTCCCCATCCCCTCCCTCCCCTCACCATCCCCTCCTCCCTCACCTTCCCTCCTCCCCTCACCATCCCTCCTCCTCCCTACATCCCCTCCCTCCCTCCCACCATCCCTCCCCTCACCGTCCTCCTCCTCACCTCCCCTCCTCCTCACCTCCCTCCTCCCCTCACCATCCCTCTCTCCCCTCCCTACATCTCCTCTCCCCTCACCATCCCCTCCCTCCCCTCACCATCCCTCCTCCTCCCCCATCCCCTCCCCTCTTCCTCACCTCCCCTCCTCCCTCACCATCCCCTCACTCCCTCACCATCCCCTCTCTCCCCTCACCATCCCCTCCTCCCTCTGTCCCCCTCCCTCCCTCACCCATCCCCTCCCCTCACCATCCCCTCCCTCCCTCACCATCCCTCTCCCTCCCACCATCCCCTCCCTCCCTCACCTCCCCTCCTCCCCTCCCCCTTCCTCCTCCCTCCCCTCCCTCCTCTCTCCCCTCACCATCCCCTCCCTCCCTCTCTCCCTCACCTCCCCTCCCCTCACCATCCCCTCTCCCCTCCCTCTCCCCTCCTCCCTCCTCCCCTCCCTCCCTCACCATCCCCCTCCCCTCCACCATCCCCCTCTCTCCCCTCCTTTCCCCTCACCATCCCCTCCCTCCCTCCCCACCTCCCCTCCCTCCCTCACCATCCCCTCCTCCCTCACCATCCCTCTCTCCCTCCTGTCCTCTCCTCTCCATCCTCTCATCCTCTCCTCACCTCCCTCTCTCCTCACCATCCCCTCCTCCCTCACCATCCCTCCTCCCTCACCCCTCCTCCCTCACCATCCCTCCCTCCTCTCACCATCCCTCTCTCCCCTCACCATCCCCTCTCTCCCCTCTCCTCCCCTCCCCTCCCTCACCATCCCTCCTCCCCTCCCACCATCCCTCTCTCCCCTCACCATCCCCTCCTCCTCTGTCCCCCTCTCTCCCCTCCCTCATCCCTCTCTCCCTCCCCATCCCCTCTCTCCCCTCACCATCCCTCCCTCCCCTCACCCATCCCCTCCCCTCCCCTCCTCCCTCACCATCCCCTCTCTCTCCCTCACTACCTCCCCCTCCCCTCCCCTCCCTGTCCCTCCCTCCTCCCTTCCCCTCTCTCCCCTCCTGTCCCTCTCTCCCCTGTCCCCTCCCTCCCCTCCCTTCCCCTCCCCTCACCATCCCCTCCTCCTCACCTCCCCTCTCCCCCTCCCACCATCCCCCTCCCTCCCTCCCCATCCCCTCCTCCCCTCACCATCCCCTCCCTCCTCACCATCCCTCCTTCCCCTCACCATCCCTCTCCCCTCCACCATCCCTCCTCCTCACCATCCCTCCTCCCTCACCATCCCCTCCTCCCTCCCTCTCCTCTCTCCCCTCACCATCCCTCCTCCCTCACCATCCCTCTCTCCCTCCCATCCCCTCACTCTCCTTGTCCTCTCTCCCCTCACTCCCTCCTCCATCCCCTCCTTCCCTCCCACCATCCCCTCTCTCCCCTCTACATCCTCTCTCCCCTCACATCCCCTCTCTCCCCTCCCACCATCCTCCTCTCCTGTCCTCCTCCTCCCTCACCCATCCTCCTCCTCACCCTCCTCCTCCCCTCACCATCCTCCCTCTCCCTCACCATCCTCCTCCTCTCCCACCATCCCTCCCCTCCCACCATCCTCCTCCCTCCCACCCGTCCCTCCTCCCCTCCCCCCTCCTCCTCCCTCACCATCCTCCTCCTCACTGTCCTCCTCCTCCTCCCTCCCCATCTCCCTCTCCCCATCCCCTCCCCTCCTCCCACCCTCCTCCCTCCCCTCCCATCCTCCTCCCTCCTCCCTCCCCCATCCTCCTCTCCTGCATCCTCCCTCCCTCCACCATCCCCTCCTCCCCTCCCCATCCCTCCCCTCCTCCTGTCCTCCCTCCCCTCACATCCTCCTCCCCTCACCGTCCTCCCTCCCTCCACCTCCTCCTCCTCCCCGTCCTCCCTCCCTCACCCATCCTCCTCTCCACCGTCCTCCTCCTCCTCCTCACTCTCTCCTCTCCTGCATCCTCCTCCTCCTCCCCTCACCTCCTCCTCCCTCCTGTCTCCCTCTCACCATCCCCTCCTCCTCCCTCCTCCCCGTCCTCCTCCTCACCCATCCTCCTCCTCCCGTCCTCCTCCTCCCACCATCCTCCTCCCTCCCACCATCCTCCCCTCCCTCCCCATCCTCCTCCTCCCACCTCCTCCCCTCCTCACCATCCTCCTCCTCCTCACCATCCTCCTCCTCTCCCATCCTCCTCC
>NW_024735191.1:25000-57500 GCF_018991925.1 Homarus americanus
GGTGGGGAGGGTGGTGTGGTGGTGGGGAGGTGGTGGTGGACCAGGGGAGGTGGTAGTGAGATGAGGAGGTGGTGGTGAGTTGAGTGAAGGTGGTGGTGAGGTGGGGAGAATGATGGTGAGGCAGGAGGTGGTGAAATGATTGAGAGCCAGTGGTGAGGTTGGGGAGGTGGTGAGCTGGTGAGGTGGTGTGGTGGTGGGGAGGCAGTGTGTGGTGAGGTGGGGAGGGTGGTGGTGAGTTGGGGAGGTGGTGGTGAGGTTGGGGAGATCGGTGGTGGTGGGGGGAGGTGGTGGTGGGGTGGGGAGGCAGTGGTGGGGTGGGGGGAAGCAGTGTGGTGGGGTTAATTCAGAAGTGGTGGTGAGGTTGAGGGAGGTGGTGGTAATTGGGGAGTGGTGGTGAGGTGGGGAGGTGGTGGTGAGATTGAGGTGGTGGTGGGAGAATGATGGTGAGGTTGAGGTGGTGGTGAGTTGGGGAGGTGGTGTGAGGTGGGGAGGTGGTGTGGTGAGTTGAGGGAGGTGGTGGTGAGGTTGAGGAGGCTGGTGAGGTGAGGATGAGGGAGGTAATTGGTGAGTTGGGGAGGCGGTGTGGTGTGAGTTGGGGAGTCAGTGTGGTTGAGAGGTGGTGGTGAGGTTATTATTATAACAAAGCAAGACGTCGGGGCAAGAAGATGAGTCAACTAATAAGAAAAGGTAAAAAAAAATCAGGAAGGTTGAAATTCTCAATCATTAGTATGTTAATTTTTTACCCTAAATTAAGATTGAATTTTTTTTTTATTACATGTAGTTCTTCCGTAGAGGTTCAGTCGTGTTATATAGATGTGTCTCAGCTAACTGTCCTAATGAGGTAGTTAGGTAGTTGGAAACGTTTTTACATTGTTAGTTAAAGGGTAGCTGTTAGGTTAGGTTAGGTTAGGTTAGGTTTGGTTTGGTTTGGTTTGGTTTGGTTTGGTTAGGTTAGGTTAGGTTAGGTTAGGTTAGGTTAGGTTTGGTTTGGTTTGGTTAGGTTAAGTGAGACTGTTGCAACGTATTCAGTTAGGGAGGAAATTTTTATCATATGACGGATTCAGAATTATTCACCTGTAAGTCATAGATAAAGTGGACCGAGTACATGCGGTCTCACATCTCTTGCGAAAATGTCCTCCTGGTGAATTTCAAGTCAGTTAATATTTTACCGAGTGACTCTATTGTGAAACAAGTAGGATTCTCGGTCATGAGAGAGAGAGAGAGAGAGAGAGAGAGAGAGAGAGAGAGAGAGAGTATGTTATGTGTATGTTGTGGTTGTGTAGGCGATCAGAAGAAGACCCTCAACCCCGTGTGAACATGTTCAGTGAGGACGTGTAGAGTTTAGCAAAATATACTACTACTACTACTACTACTACTACTACTAATTTTTTTAAACGTGGTCTCCCAGCCTCCCCAGCCACGTCTTCGCCCACTTACATTTTATTACGTAATATTAAACCATCTAGCGCTAAGCCAACTATCTATCTGTGTTAAAATTGGTTGAGCCGCAGATCTGCTAGGGCATTCAGTGACTGTTGCCTCATAGTCAATATCTGCAGCTGTTGTGTCGGAGTAAGGGGAGAAAACTCTCGTTCCCCTGAAGAGGCAGAGCAAAAGCCGACCGAAGGAGAGAAGAAAGACAGTCGACATCTCATCCAGGCTGTAACATAAGTTTGCAGGCTTGCCATACCTGTTCGGAGATCACCTCCGCGAGTCTGGCGTAGAAACATCTTGCACTTGGGCCCATCCCACCAGAGGTTGTGAACACTAGAGGAGTGAAGCTGCCTTGATCAACGTTCTGAATTCTCTCCCCGTATGCCCTTATCTTGTCGTTCTCGTTCCTCCTGTGTGCAGCATCGAGAGCTAAGTTACGGTGACATGCGGCCATGGGATCAAAAATCCTGATGTCGAAAAAGGCTCACTGTCCCCTCGTCCAGAATCTTCGAGCATTGACGTCAACACGGGCTTCGTTGGATGTGTTTGAAGTCCTATGTTGGAAAATCTCACCATCCAAAGGAAGGAGGGTCGGTTCTATCATGACATCACGGCAGATTTCCTTCAACATATTTGCTGTTAGATCCCTTACTTCGTCATGCCTCATGCATATGAAGCCCCCTTTCTTGCACAGCCATGGCGTGATCGACATCATAGGAAGAGCCACACACGCACTGGGAGGGCAAACCTTCTACTGGCCAACCGTACCTTAGAGCAATGGCATTTGTAAATTCTTTTTATTGAGACTGAAACCATTTGCCCTTATCGGTAACGTAGTTAACCAGTTCAAGGCGCCCACCTCCTGCGCTGTAGCTACTTTTTTTTCACTACTACTACTACTACTATAAAAGATTTACAACATGAACTCTTCTTTCCTATAAATTTACAGCTAAAACAGATAGCATTAACTCTTATATCTGACAAATCCGACCAATACACAACATTAACTCTTATATCCGACCAATACACAACATTAACTCTTATATCCGACCAATACACAACATTAACTCTTATATCCGACCAATACACAACATTAACTCTTATATCCGACCAATACACAACATTAACTCTTATATCCGACCAATACACAACATTAACTCTTATATCCGACCAATACACAACATTAACTCTTATATCCGACCAATACACAACATTAACTCTTATATCCGTAATACACAACATTAACTCTTATATCGAAACCAATACACAACGTAACTCTTATATCCAGAAACCAATACACAACGTGCTCTTATATCCGACCAATACACAACATTAACTCTTATATCCGACAATACACAACGTGCTCTTATATCCGACCAATACACAACGTTAACTCTTATATCAAGTAATACTGGCAGTAACCATCCGACCAATACCTGCTTGATGCTCTTATATCCGACCAATACACAACATTAACTCTTATATCCGACCAATACACAACATTAACTCTTATATCCGACCAATACACAACATTAACTCTTATATCCGACCAATACACAACATTAACTCTTATATCCGACCAATACACAACATTAACTCTTATATCCGACCAATACACAACATTAACTCTTATATCCGACCAATACACAACATTAACTCTTATATCCGACCAATACACAACATTAACTCTTATATCCGACCAATACACAACATTAACTCTTATATCCGACCAATACACAGCATTAACTCTTATATCCGACCAATACACAACATTAACTCTTATATCCGACCAATACACACCATTAACTCTTATATCAAACCAATACACACCGTGCTCTTATATCAAAACAAATACACAACACAGGAATTGATTAAACCTAACTTAACCTACCTTACCTGCTTTTATCTCACCTGTGGAGCAGGAAACTCAACACCCAGCCATCAGCGGAGTTGGTCGGCGATAGCCACGTGAAGGTGATAGAGAGAGAGAGAGTTGTATATATGTTTGGCTATATCTCCCTAACTCCCGTGGTCAGCATCCTGTTAGCGATTGGCCGGTTGTCTCACGTTTCCGGTCCCACAATTGGTTGAGACGGATTAACCACCGGATTGTTCAGTTGGTTATTATATTCACCGCTAACGACCATTACCACCCATCGCGCGCACTGTGGGGGCGGGGGGGGGGGCGGTGGCTGGATAACTGTGGCGGGCGTGAACTACTGCGTCATTTGTCTGTCAATTACCGTATGTGAAACCCCCAAACAAGTATTACTAACGACCTCCAGATGAACAGCAAACGATCTGAATCAATCCTCATTTGTCTCTGAACTATGACTTGCTTTAACATTGAACGAGATCTAGGTGAGTTAATGAGCCGTTTGATGATAAAATACTATTACTACTACTACTACTACTACTACTACTACTACCCTAGCTGTGTTGAGTTAGTAAATCCGCAGATCTATGTTGTTGCCTTATAGTCAATATCTGCAATTGCTGTCGGCTTTGGGGCCGATGCTCTCGTTCCCCTAAGGCAGAGCAATGCAGACCTAAGCAGAGAGAAGGACAGTCGACATCTCAACCAGGCTGAACGTAGCTTCTGGGCTGCTGCTTCTGCCCAGACAACACCTCGCTCTCCCTTGTGTAGAAGCGTCTTGCACTTGGCCCCACTCCGCCATATGATGTGAACACCAGAGGAGTGAAGCTGCCGTGATCCACATTCTGAATTATTTTCGCTACGTCCTAATCTTGTCGTTCTCGTTCCTCTTGTGTGCGGCCTCAAGAGACAAGTTACGGTGACGTGTGGCCATGGGGTCGAATATCCTAACGTCAAAGAAAGCTCGCTGTCCCCGCGTCCAGAATCCTCGACCACTGACGTCCACGCGGGCTTCGTTGGATGTGTTGGAAGTCCTGTGACGGAGTTTCTCACCATCCAATGGAAGGAGGGTCGATTTTACCCTGACATCATCACAGATTTCCTTCAACATATTTGCTGTGAGATCCCTTACTGCGTCATGTCTCATGCATACGAAGCCCCCTTTCCTACACACCATGACGTGGTCGATGTCATAAGATGAGCCGCACACCCTTTGGGAGGGCAAACCTTCTACTGGCCTACCGTACCTTAAAGCAGGCATCTTTGAATTCTTGTTTATTAAGGCTGAAACCTTTTGCCCTTATCGGTAACGTTGTTAGCCAGTTCGAGGCGCCCACCTCCTGTGCTATAGCTATTTTTTTTTCAAGTTCTCTGGTAATTGCTGCATCAGTTGTTGCAGTTTATCACTTTGGGTGTTTTGCCGTTCTGTCGTGATGGACCATACTGCTACTGGTTACCTGTTAGGAGAAGTCAGCAGTGTGTTGGAGAAAATGACCTAAAACTACCCAACCATATGTGCTAACTACCACTAGTATGACCCATGTATTTAGTAATGACCCTTCAGATTACGAACTACTGTATATTATTGATGTTAAGTAATGTAAGTAATTATCGAATAGTTTCAGAAGAATTGTACCTTATAAGTGTTAAGTAATGACCCAGTTAATTACTACATCCCATGAGTGTTAAGTAATGACCCTTTAATCTGCTAGGAGCCACGTTGTGTCGAGTAATCACCCCTTAATCATCAAACTACCGCTTGTTACGAACTCTTAACTAGACGGTGGTAGCAAATGACATCAATAAATTAGCCTTTTAGCGTGAATGACACTAACTACCCGCCTGGAACCGAACGACCTCTGACAGCCACACCACCATTAACTACCACCATTACAATTCTAACAATTAGTCATGGTTGTGATTATTATGCTGTGTCGGTAAAATGGATGGATGGATGGATAGACAGACAGACAGACAGACAGACAGACAGACAGACAGTTATCATCAGCATGCGACACACACTTTCTCTTCATCCTCAACAAAACAATATCTAATTCCTGTGAGTCTGACTCAAAACTTACACTCTTATCAGGGGTCGAAAGTTGTACCTGCACTTTATACCTGTACTTTATACCTGTACCTGTACTTTATACCTGTACTTTATACCTGTACCTGTACTTTATACCTGTACCTATACCTGTACCTGTACTTTATACCTGTACCTATACCTGTACCTGTACTTTATACCTGTACCTGTACTTTATACCTGTGCCAATACCTGTACCAATACCTGTACTTTTATACCTGTACACATGTACTTTATACCTGTGCCTGTACTTTATGTACCTGTACTTTGCCTGTACCTATACTGTACCCAATACCTACATACTTTATACCTCAGCACTTAATATACTTTATACCTGTACCTGTACTTTATACACACTTTATACCTGTACCTGTACTTTTATACCTGCACTTTATACCTGTACCTGTACTTTATACCTGTGCCTATACCTGTACCTGTACTTTATGCCTGCTGCTATACCTTACTTTATATACCTGTGCCAATACCTGTACTTTGCCTGTGCTTTATACCTGCCCATACCTGTACTTTATACACCTCTCTGTACTTTAACACCTGCTTGCTTTATACCTGTACTGTGCTTTATACACCTGTGCTTTTATACCTCATACCTGTACTTTATACTGTGCCTATACCTGCCTGTACTTTATACCTGTACCCTGTGCTTTATGCCTGTACCTGTGCTTTATACCTGTGCCTGTGCTTTATACCTGTGCCTATACCTGTACCTGTGCTTTATACCTGTGCTTTATGCCTGTACCTGTGCTTTATGCCTGTGCCTGTGCACTTTATGCCTGTGCCAATGCCTGTGCCTGTGCTTTAGCACCTGTGCCTATGCCTGTGCTTTATACCTGTACTGTACCTGTGCCTGTACTTTATACCTGTACCTGTACTTTATACCTGTACTTTATACCTGTACCTGTACTTTATACCTGTACCTATACCTGTACCTGTACTTTATACCTGTACCTATACCTGTACCTGTACTTTATACCTGTACCTGTACTTTATACCTGTACTTTATACCTGTACCTGTACTTTATACCTGTACCTATACCTGTACCTGTACTTTATACCTGTACCTGTATTGATGTTTTTAGATATACACCTGAATTAAAGGAAGAAGGAGCCTGAAGGAGTGTCTATATAATTCTTACGGTTGGGTGAAAAAGTGATGGTGATAATGATGGTGTTAATGATGGTGATAATGATGGTGGTGATGATGATGGTGTTAATGATGGTGGTGATGATGATGGTGTTAATGATGGTGGTGATGATGGTGGTGATAATGATGGTGGTGATGATGATGATAATGATGGTGGTGATGATGGTGATAATGATGGTGATAATGATGGTGATAATGATGATGATGGTGATAATGATGGTGGTGATGATGGTGATAATGATGGTGGTGATGATGATGGTGATAATGATGGTGATAATGATGGTGTTAATGATGTGGGTGATAATGATGGTGTTAATGATGGTGATAATGATGGTGATAATGATGGTGATAATGATGGTGGTGATGATGGTGATGATGGTGGTGATGATGATGGTGATAATGATGGTGATAATGATGGTGTTGATGATGATGATAATGATGGTGATAATGATGATGATAATGATGGTGGTGATGATGATGGTGATAATGATGGTGGTGATGATGATGGTGATAATGATGGTGATAATGATGGTGGTGATGATGATGGTGATAATGATGATGGTGATGATGTAATAATGATAATAATAGATTCGAGAAACAAGACAATAAACAAATGGGAAAAATAGAATGAAAGAAGAACCAGGAAAATAGTTAAGGGGTGAATGAGGCAGAGAGTGATAAAAGTTGGATGAATGGTAAAATAAGATAAATGAATGGCATAGAAAGGCACACGATAAAGGAAAGAAAATGAGGAAACGACAACAACAACAAGAAGAGAGCGGTGTTGGTAGAGAGGAAGACAGAGAATAAAAAGAGACAGAAGGAATGGAAGGGAAGAAGATAGAGGGAGAGAAGGAAGGAGAGCATTGTTGGTGATGAAGGGGGAAGGAGGAGGAGGGGTGAGAAGTAGAGGTGGGGGAAGAGGAGGAAGGGAGGGAGAGAAGGTGAGGGAAGAGGGGGAAGGAGAGAGGAGGTGAGGAAGAGGGGGAAGGAGAGGGGGGTGGAGAAGAGAGAGGAGAAGACGAAAGGGAAGACAGGCTAGACTAGAGCCTCTTAATACTCGGGTCATGCCAGGTGCTGTGAGGTAATATGACTACCCTGACTGACGTGAACGGCGACCACAGCTACTGCCTGACCCATACCAAGTACTTCTGTTACTGCTCTCACTGTTGCTGCTACTGTTTTTGTTACTGTTGCTGTTGTTGTTGCTGATACCGTTCCTTCTGCTACTGTTGTTGTTACTGTTCTTGTTGTCGTTGTGGTAACTGTTCTTGTTGCTACTGTTGCTGTTGTTGTTGTTTGCTGATACTGTTCCTGCTGCTACTGTTGTTTTTACTGTTCTTGTTGTCGTTGTGGTAACTGTTCTTGTTGCTGTTGTTGCTGTTGTTGTTGTTTGCTGATACTGTTCCTGCTGCTACTGTTGTTTTTACTGCTACTGTTCTTGCTATCGATGCTGTTATTACTGCTACTGCTCCTGTTCCTGTTACTGTTGATGTTACGTTACCTGTTCCTATTTTTACTACGGTTTTTGCTTTTACTGCTGCTACTGCTGCTACTGTTACTGCTACTGGACCTTTTGCTCCTGTTACTGCTTCTGTTACTGCTCCTGTTGTAACTGCTTCTGTTCCTATTGTTACTTTTTCTTGTCTTGATTTTTTGATAATACAGTTACGTGTCCCATGTAGCTCCTGCCTGGTTCTGTTACTGTTACTGCTACTTCTACTGCTACTGTGGTGATGTTAGAGGGATGTAGAAGGCTAGATTTGTAGTCGCGAGGCAGTGTGGTGGGTACATTGTCAGAGAGAGAGAGAGAGAGAGTTACGTGGTTGCTTATATGGTAGTTGTGGTTAGTTATGATATTAGGAAGAACAGAAGAATTTAAATTAAGGTGATATTAATTAGTGGTGGTATTAGCGTTTTGTTATGGCAGTGGTAGTAGTGGAAAGGGTGGTATAGTGTGGTGGTAACAGTGGTAGTAGTGAGGGTAGTGTAGTGTTATGATAGTGGTCGTGGTGGTAGTGGTGGTCGTGGTAGTGGTCGTGGTGGTAGTGGTGGTTGTGGTAGTGGTGGTCGTGGTAGTGGTGGTCGTGGTAGTGTGGTGGTAGTGGTGACAATGGTGGTTGTTGTCATGTATTGTGGTCACGTAGGTTGATAGGAAGTAATTAGGGTTTTTCTTAAAGACCTATTTAGTGTGTGTGTGTGTGTGTGTGTGTGTGTGTGGATGTGTGTGTATGTGTGTGTGTGTGTGTAGCCTCATATATCACCTGGTAGGAGGGCACACATCACCTCACACTACAACACATATCCATCACAAGTAATAATGTACATATATCTGTAATAATGACTCACTCTCTCTCTCTATATATGGAGCAACACAGGCAGCCAACGCCACTCCAGAGCTCCTTGTGTCCAGACCAATACCAAGAGAGAGAGAGAGAGAGAGAGAGAGAGAGAGAGAGAGAGAGTCACTTGTTATCATTCTCTAACACGTTGTAGGAATATGTACAACGCGATAACAGCAACACTGATTAATGCAGGATAATAATAAACTCGTTATCAAGGATGGAGTATGTTGATAAATAGCACTGACAGACATACAGATAGACAGAGATAGATAGACAGACTGACAGAATGAGAGAGACAGACAGAAGGTAAAGAGATATATGGGGAGAGAGAGGATAAGTATGGTGATAAAGTGAACGTGGTGTAGAGGAGGAAATACAACCGTGTGGGGGTAGAGACCTGCATCCTTCCTCCTGCACAACCACTAGGAGGGAGTGCTGCCCCCCTACAGAGCGGCCGACAGCGCCCCGTGGTACAAGCTGGGTGGGCCAGGACTTCACCACCCGCACGCCCACCACCCGCTTACCATCGCTCGCCATCACCACCACCACTACCCCTTCACCATCACCACCACTACCCGCTCACCACCACCACTACCCACCATCACCACCACCACTACCCGCTCACCACCACCACTACCCGCTCACCACCATCACCACCACGATCATCACTACCACCACCACCACCACTAGGTTCATGCTTCGTAAACCTCCTTGCGTAAAAGTAAAAAAATTATCATACGTGTTGATAAGAGAATTGCATCTAGTTAAGGTAGAGAGTGTGTGTGTGTGTGTGTGTGTGATGGTGGGACTTAATCTCTCTGTGTCGTAGCCTAAATGGGCCTCTTACACTAGCCCCTACATCACCATTTAGGAGGAAGAGGAAACACAACCCCGGTAATCTGGAAACTGGGATCCTGGTAGCCTCTATAGGAAACACAGCCCCGGTAATCTGGAAACTGGGATCCTGGTAGCCTCTATAGGAAAACACAGCCCCGGTAATCTGGAAACTGGGATCCTGGTAGCCTCTATAGGAAACACAGCCCCCATTAATCTGGAAACGGGATCCTGGTAGCCTCTATAGGAAACACAGCCCTGTAATCGAAACTGGGATCCTGGTAGCCTCTATAGAAAACAGCCCCGGTAATCTGGAAACTGGGATCTGGTAGCCTCTATAGGAAACACAGCCCCTGTAATCTGGAAACTGGGATCCTGGTAGCCTCTATAGGAAACACAGCCCTGTAATCTGGAAACTGGGATCCTGGTAGCCTCTATAGGAAACACAGCCCCTGTAATCTGGAAACTGGGATCCTGGTAGCCTCTATAGCAAACACAGCCCGGTAATCTGGAAACTGGGATCCTGGTAGCCTCTATAAACACAGCCCCGGTAATCTGGAAACTGGGATCCTGGTAACCTCTATAGCAAACACAGCCCGGTAATCTGGAAACTGGGATCTGGTAGCCTCTATAGCAAACACAGCCCGGTAATCTGGAAACTGGGATCCTGTTAGCCTCTATAGGAAACACAGCCCCTGTAATCTGGAAACCTGGGATCCTGGTAGCCTCTATAGGAAACACAGCCCCTGTAATCTGGAAACTGGGATCCTGGTAGCCTCTATAGCAAACACAGCCCCGGTAATCTGGAAACTGGGATCCTGGTAACCTCTATAGCAAACACAGCCCCGGTAATCTGGAAACTGGGATCCTGGTAGCCTCTATAGCAAACAGCCCCGGTAATCTGGAAACTGGGATCCTGGTAGCCTCTATAGGAAACACAGCCCGGTAATCTGGAAACTGGGATCCTGGTAGCCTCTATAGGAAACACAGCCCTGTAATCTGGAAACTGGGATCCTGGTAACCTCTATAGGAAACCACCTGGTAATCTGGAAACTGGGATCCTGGTAGCCTCTATAGGAAACACAGCCCTGTAATCTGAAACTGGGATCCTGGTAGCCTCTATAGGAAACACAGCCCCGGTAATCTGGAAACTGGGATCCTGGTAGCCTCTATAGGAAACACAGCCCTGTAATCTGGAAACTGGGATCCTGGTAGCCTCTATAGGAAACACAGCCCGGTAATCTGGAAACTGGGATCCTGGTAGCCTCTATAGGAAACACAGCCCCGGTAATCTGGAAACTGGGATCCTGGTAGCCTCTATAGGAAACACAGCCCCGGTAATCTGGAAACTGGGATCCTGGTAGCCTCTATAGGAAACACAGCCCCGGTAATCTGGAAACTGGGATCCTGGTAGCCTCTATAGGAACCCCTACCTGCGGTGTATCCTGCTGCATCATCCTCTATCCTTCCTCTCCTCCGCCTCCCTGGGGATTCACCCTTCAGCGCCTCCGTCAAGGAATGTCATTAGAAAAGAGAAAGATATTTTGGTATACAATCATCATTCAAGGTCGAGCAGGCCAGTGGGAGGTGGTGGTGACATTGATGGTGGTGAGTGATGGTGTGTGGTGGTGTGTGCCTGTGGTGGTGATGGTGTGTGTAGGTGGTGGTGATGGTGGTGTGTGGTGGTGATGGTGTCTTGTGATGATGGTGGTGAGTGATGGTGGTGAGTGACGGTGTGTGGTGATGGTGTGTAGTGGTGGTGACATTGATGGTGGTATGTTACAGTGTGTGGTGATGGTGTGTAGTGGTGGTGACATTGATGGTGGTATGTTACAGTGTGTGGTGATGGTGTGTAGTGATGAAGGTGATGATTGTATGGCTGTTGTGTGGTTTTGGCGGGGGTAGTAGCCGGAATTGAGGGGTGGTGGTAGGAATGGTGGTAGGGGTGTTGGCGTGATAAAGGCGTTAGTGTTAATTCTGACACACCTGGCCGTTCACCTGCTGTAAGTGGTGGTGGTGGTGGTGGTGGTGGTGGTTGGTGTGGTGGTAGTAGCCAGGGGTAGTGGTGGGGTGGTTGGTGTGTGGCAGTAATGGTGGTGGTGGTGGTGGTTGGTGTGGTAGTTGTAGTAGTGGTGGTGGTTGGTGTGGCAGCGTAATGGTGGTGGTGGTGGTTGGTGTGGTAGTAGTCACACACACCCTCCTCCCTAAACTCTTTACTTGCATCTCCCCTCCTCCCCTCCCTCCTCCCCCCTTCCCTCCCATCCTTAGCTACCACCCCTCACCCCCCTCCCCATCATTCCACTCTCTTCCATCACCACCACCCACTACCACCACCACCACCCCACACCACCCCCACCACCCCCCACCACCACCACCACCACCACCACCACCCCCACCACCCCACCACCACCCCCCACCACCACCCCACCCACCCACCCTCCACATGGTTCCAATCCATTCTCATATTACCAGAAGTAGACGTTCACGGCGTTTATATCTGGACTAGACCCGCGCTGCTGCATAGGAATGAAGGCAAAATTTAATCTAAATTGTTTTATGGACGGCCGCCGGTAGAGGCCCCACACACACTTATATTTTTGTAATAAGTGTTCACCAGTTAGTGTGTGTGTGTGTGTGTGTGTGTGTGTGTGTGTGTGTGTGTGTGTGTGTGTGTGTGTGTGTTGCCTTGAGAGGTTTCTTCTGGCTCTCTCTCTCTCTCTCTCTCTCTCTCCTGGGTGTGACCTGCGCTCTCTTGAAATCAGCCTTTATATGTCTGTCTGTCAGTCTGTCTGTCTGTCTCTGTATTTGCGTTTCATTGTATCTATCTATCTATCTATCTATCTATCTATCTATCTATCTATGTATTCACTTGTATAAAATAGACACAGACAAACACAACCCGCATAAAACAACAACAAATATATTAACCTAATGGGCCATAAATAATGTATATGTGTGTGTGTGTGTGTGTGTGTGTGTGTGTGTGTGTGTGTGTGTGTGTGTGTGTGTGTGTGTGTGTGTGCGTATATGACCCTTGATGTAGAGACGAATTCTATTATTCTATTATTTATTTTATTATTATTATTATTATTATTATTATTATTATTATTATTATTATTAGTGTTTTTAGTAATACCGGATATTAATAATAGTATCATTATTTAACTATATTATAAATTACACATCATTAATACACTGGAAACAAGACATCAATATTAACCCCACAGTCAATAACAATAAGCAGCATAATAACAGTAAAATAATCCATTAGTATACTTCACCCCTCCCCCTCTCCCTCCCTCCTCCCCCACTCACCTCCCCTCCCCACCTCCCCCTCCCCCTCCCCCTCACCCCCTCACCACATAAATAACACACGGACGCGACACCAAAATCGTAGATGTGTAATAATTTACCCAGACCGCCCGCCGGGACATCTTCTGTTGCACAAAGTAATAATAATTTTGCACTAATAAATTTGGTAATATTATTGCATGGAGCTATTGTAACTTCCTGTGTGTGTGTGTGTGTGTGTGTGTGGTGGGGATGGTGATAGTGATGGTGTTAATGGAAGGTAGTGTGTGGTGTTGGTGTGATGGTGGTGTCTGATGGTGGTGGTATATAATGAAAAATATATATATATATAAACCTGGATTAGGTTAGGTTAGGTTAGGTTAGCAGTATGGTGGTTAGGTTAGGTTAGGTTAGGTTAGGTTAGCAGTATGGTGGTTAGGTTAGGTTAGGTTAGGTTAGGTTAGGTTAGGTTAGCAGTATGGTGGTTAATATCAGAAGGCCCTAATCTTCAGTTGATCACAAAACTTTGTATCAAAAAAAAAAAAAACATAATAATCACACAAAAAAATATTAGCCTCGCTGACTTACCACAGCCGAGGAACGTCATAACTCGCAGGTGCGGACCGGCCACGGTATCATTACACCACCCATAGTCTTGTTTACTGTCGGGTAACTCTGCTCCATATAGTTCATTTCCTCTCTCTAATGTACAGTTGAGTGGTAATGGCGGACTTATTGGCCTGAGACTTAATCAGAATTATATTATACTCAACCAACCTATTCTCTTGGGTGGATTATTATTATCATTAACCTTATATCCATGGCGGACAAACTCACTTGATACCTGACGAGAATACCAGCCTCGTACATCAGAAACACCTCCAGCCTTAGTGTTAGTAATCGTATTCTATGGACAATCTAACGTAAGACTCGACTATTAATAATCCTGGCTGTTGAATAACCCAATAAAGAGAATGACCTCACAAAAGCTGAGGACCGGGAGTCATAAAAAAACATCATTCTTATTTGACGTAATTTTTAGCCGCGTTCGTAGTTAGGCCGTGTTGACAGGTATTTGATGTTGTGGCTTGATGTTTATAGTGGTCATTGTCCCTCTGAATTAAGACAACTGTGTGTTTCTGTACCTTGTTTATTTTATCTCTGTCTAAGCGCTCATGACAGGCTAGCGTTCATATATCATGGAAATTAAGACACGTTGTATCGCTCGTAATTCTGAATTTTTTTTTTTATTTATGTCTAGGATTATATTGTAATTTAGTGTTAATGTTTCCTGTTGATTAATGTTTCTGTCTTGTCCTCTGTCTGTCTGTTTCTCTGTGTTTTGCTCTCTCTCTCTCTCTCTCTTTCTCTTTCTCTCTCTCTCTCTCTCTCTCTCTCTCCTCTCTCTCTTTCGTATTTCATGCATTAGATAAATTTGCATATCCTGTAGCTTAAACACATCTACATTCTATGATTTAGACAAATTTGCATTTCCTGTAATTATTCCTGTATTAACATATTCCACCATTGTTAACAGTGTAGTTACCAAGTATTAAATTCTTTTAATTATCTAAATGAGCTGTTAACATTTGCAACTTCGACAGTTTCAGAGGACATTGTATAGCGTTCATGTTTCCTTTAATTTTTGTCAGAAATCAATTAGCATAAATATTTGCCTTTAGTGACGCTTCTGGAGAATAATTTTTTCCTGAGGGAATAATAATTTTACACTTTTCTGAGGGCAGCTTAAATGGAATGTGCAAGTCGCTACCCCAAAACACATGGATCATATAGTTAGGGTCTTCCAGGAACGGGCACTCTCTTATAAACAGCTCAGAGAATGACATGTTTTAGTAATACCTCCTAAACGCCTTGTGACCAGATTTATCTACGCAACATAACTAAAGGCAATTATAGGTAGACAGATCAGGTAAATTAGTGTAAAATAACCAAAACTCATAATGTAAACTGAGAGACTGATTTAGTAAACAGGTATTGTGTTGATAATCATTATACGGTTTAATCATTTGACTATTAATTAATCTGTATACAGTATTTTCTTCTATTTTCCTTGTTTTTCTTCAATTTATTTATCTGTGTGTGTGTGTGTGTGTGTGTGTGTGTGTGTGTGTGTGTGTGTGTGTGTGTGTGTGTGTGTGTTGTGTGTGTGTTCTAGTATTGTGTTCGATGTTGCCATAATATCCCGGACACGACCTCCTGTAAGCCCTACATTTGCTCTTCTATAAGCTAACAACAATAACAAGTACTACCACCACCACCACCACCACCACCAACAACAACAACAACAACAACAACAACAACAACAACAACAACAACACAAAAGAATATTTCTGAGACAGACACCATTAAATCCTCCTCCTCCCTCCTCCCTCCTCTCCTCCTCCATGAGAGAGAGAGAGAGAGAGACCTTAGATTATAGCATCAGGTCGACCCTCAAACTCTCTTAGGGATAATTAGCGAATGAATGATAAACAAGTGGAGGGACTAGGTGCAATTATCATCCTTATCAAGTGGGACGAGAAGGATGCGATCGGCTTGACATCTTGAGGACCAACCCAGTCAAGATGGGGTGAGGTACGCAAGACAAATTGGCCCGTTTCTACCGCCCCATACTGTGAGTTGCAATAGTGGGATAGCGGTATTGGGTGGAATTATTAAAGCTTGTTAGTCACGGGAAGGGAAATTGGTTTGTTGATTGACATGCCTCCGAGTAAATTACAACCAGGAGAAACATGATTGATTAAGAATCTATGAGTGTGTTTTGTGTATGTGGTTTTCTTCTACAGTTCGTAAGTTTTATTTCTGTCTCTGATGTGACGATAAAATATTTTCAGAATATCGTAATTTTAATATTTCTCCTTGACTGGTTTTGTAACTGGTTGAGATAGAGAGACTGTTAAAGTGAGATACAGTTTTATAATTTACAGTAACTCGTGAACTGGGAGTAAGCTAAGGAGGAAGAGCTAGGAGAGTGAGCTGGGAATGAGCTGAGATACAATACCATATTCTTAAAGATAAAATGAGCTGAGCTGAGCTGAGAACAGTATTAACTAATTCACTTCACCTTCAAAACAAACAATGATTCTCAGAGATTCTTACAATAGTTTTTTTTTATCGGAACATAATAATTTGTATATTAACTAAATTTCTTTATTGGTGATGTAAGAATCCATCTAACTGGCTCACGAACGCAATGGAAATGTTACTTAATGTCGCCAAACTTGCACTGAGACTCTACCGTAAGTACAGACGTTCACTCATCCACACCTCAAGGCAGGAAATAACCTTGTGAACTTTTCAGAACTTTTTTGAGAGATTGGTGAAGAACATGGAGAACATTTAAGTTGAGGGTTTAACGCTTGATAAGAACACAATCAAGAACAAGGAGAATACTTTATAAGAACACACTACCAGGAACAACACTACCAAGAACAAGAACACTTAATAAGAATACTACCAAGAGCAAGAACACTTAAACCCGCGGCGGGCGAGCATTTTGCCACAAGGAGGAGGAGGGGGGTGGGTGGGGTAGGAAGAGGAAGGAAGGAGGAGAGGGGAGGAAGAGGAAGGAAAGAGGAGGAAGGAAGGAGGAGAGGGGAGGAAGAGGAAGGAAGGAGGAGGAGGAGGAGGGGGGTAGAGTAGGAAGAGGAAGGAAGGAGGAAGGAAGGAAGGAAGGAAGGAGGAAGGAAGGAGGAGGAGGTGGTTTAAACGAGGGGGCCATTACATAAATCCTCAAATGAAAATGAGAATTCTTGGCTTCTGGTCCTTCTTCCTCCTTCCTCCTCCTCCTTCTCCTCCTCCTCCTCCTCCGCCTCCTCCTACTCCTTCTTTCTGTTTCTTCCTTCGTCTCCTTCTTTCCTTCATTTCCTCCTTCTTCTCTCCTTCTGTTAATCCATTTTATTTTCTTCCTTTGATACTCCCTATAGCCTCAAATCCTATCTCACTCCTAACTCCTAGCTCACTCCTAGCTCTTCCTCCTAACTCCTAGCTCACGCGTAACTCCTAACTCACTCTCAACTCCTAGCTCCTCCTCCCAGCTCACTCTCAACTCCTAGCTCCCCCTCCCAGCTCCCTCTCAACTCCTAGCACACTCCCAGCTCACTCTCAACTCCTAGCTCCTCCTCCCAGCTCCTCTCAACTCCTGGCTCCTCCCAGCTCCTCTCAACTCTAGCTCCTCCCAGCTCACTCTCAACTCCTAGCACCTCCAGCTCCTCTCAACTTCTGCTCCTCCTCCCAGCTCACTCAACTCCTAGCTCCTCCTCCCAGCTCCCCTCTCAACTCCTAGCTCCTCCTCCCAGCTCACTCTCAACTCCTAGCTCCTCCTCCCAGCTCCCTCTCAACTCCTAGCTCCTCCTCCTAGCTCACTCTCAACTCCTAGCTCCTCCTCCCAGCTCAGTCTTCGTCTCTCTTGCCTCCTCCTCCTCCTTCTCCCAGCAACAAGACCAAGACCTCTATATTACCCTCGGGAGAAGATGTACAGCTCTCAGTAAATACATCTAATTGAGAACAAGACGGAGCTGAGAGAAGATCCCCCCCCCTCCTTCCCCTCCCTACCCACCTCCTGCCACCCATCCTGCTTCCAACCTTCCCTATCCCCTTTCCTCCCCCTCCCCCATCACCAACTCTCTTCTCCTCCTTCCTTATATTTATTTCCATCCCACTTTTCTCTCCCATCCCCCTTCCCACTTCTTCCAACTCTTCCTCTTCCCCTCGCCCTCCACCCTTCCCCTCCCCCCTCCCCCCTCCTCCCCGATAACTGTATGTCGTAGTCAAGAACGAACGACCTAGTTGAGCACTGTGTAAATGGTCGTAATTAAACGGCCCTTATTTTCCCGAGGACTCAATATTGCTGTCTTGGGGTCGTGGTGGGAGTGGGTGTTGTTGTTGTTGTTGTTGTTGTTGTTTTTGGTAGTGGTTGTGGTGGGACTGTTGTTGTTTAATTTAGTTTTGCCACTTACATCAGCTAGTTTATTATGCACCCCATAATCATTCTGTGAGAGATAGCATAAAAGGATTACAGAATAGAGTTCACTAAGGGCCTGTATAACTAACCCGGTGGTCAGGGTATTATGGAACTGAATGTTACAGAGTGTTTAATATATATTATTTGTTTAGTTCTATACATAGAGGGTAACTTATTCACAACTGCGTGAGGACAGGAGTGTGAGGCAGTATGTCTGGCCTCACACTTTGTTATTCACATTTGCGTGAGAAGTATTCAAGCACATTGTGTGTTTGGTTCCATACATGGGAACTGATATAGCTACTAAGTGCAAAAAAGTGATACAATCTTAATATGTCGGCTATCTTGCCATTAGAGATGAAGTGTTGTGCCATTTCACACACAGTGTGCTTGGACCTGTCCCTAAAAGGTTCTATCTTCACACAGTCGAGGACGTAGTGTTGGAGTGTGTGTCCATATGTCTGGCCACACACTTTACATATAGCTTTGTTCACATCTGCTTGAGGGACATACTGCCAGAGGTACTTATATCCTAACCTTAGTCTAGGTGTTACAACTTCTTGTAATCTAGTGATCTTGTTACTTGCTCCATATACATGTTTCACTTGATACATCTCATCATGGCAAACAGTGGATTGACTGGTGCCTGTTTGCACTTGTCTGCTTGAGTAAAATTCACCAACAAGTTCTTTCCTAATTACAGTTTTAAGGGTTCATTTTGACAGACCCAAATTGTATTCAACAGTGTCTTTATTATACGCGAGTTTGGCGAGGGCATCAACTCTGTCATGTTCTGTGAGGCCTATGTGAGAGGGGATCCACAACAGTTTCATTTTAACACCCCGGTCAACAAGGTACCCATATTTGTGTCTGGCTTCAGAGACAAGCACGTGACAACTGAAGTTGAGGGTGTCAAGGGCAAGTAGTGAGGATAGAGAGTCAGTGATGATGAGACTGTCAGTGACTGTGGTTTCAATAAAACCGCGTTTGCGGTTATCAGCTTGTCTGTTAAACACCTTAGTTATCTCAGTGATAATAACACCAAGGTTCTAACAGACTGTGTGTACATGGTTCAGGGTAATTTGTATTTCACGATGAGTTTTACTGTGTATGAGAATACCATCAGCATAGCTGAGTGTGATATTGCCTACCTCTTATATCCATTTTGGTTAGTTCGTACAATATAAGTTGACTATCGGCAATATCAAATGCAGCTTTTAGGTCAAGAAATGTGGTGTATCTGTGTCTTTGATCACCATGTACAGTTAAAAGTGTAGTGATGCAATTATGTACACATTTACCATGGGTGAAGCCATTTATGTTAGGAGACATGTGTTCTCTGATTCTATATAAGAGTCTGCCAAGAACCATCCTCTCAAAGGTTTTACA
Source organism: Homarus americanus (assembly GCF_018991925.1). Classification (NCBI taxonomy): domain Eukaryota; kingdom Metazoa; phylum Arthropoda; class Malacostraca; order Decapoda; family Nephropidae; genus Homarus; species Homarus americanus. Next base: position 44,402 of record NW_024735191.1, read on the forward strand.
CAGGCAGCTGGTTAGTGATATGGGACGAAAAGCATCAGGCTGTCCTGGTTTTCGGTATTGATACAACCTAACCCGACCCGACCCAACCTAACCTAACCCAACCTAACCTAACCCAACCTAACCTAACCTAGCTTAACTTACATAAACCCTCAAGGCAACTTTTTAACTGGATTTCCAAAGGATCCAGGTGGCAGCGTGGGGAAGGATTAAGGCAAGGAACAAAAACATTTTGGGCTTAACGACAGTGCCCGCCCACCATCTTGGGAAGGAGGGCGTGAGAAAGAGGGGTTGAGGGAGGGGGTGAGAGGAGGGGATGAGAGGAGGGGGTGAGAGGAGGGAGTAAGGGAGAGGGTGAGGGGGAGGGGAAATTTGGACCTAAGATTCAGTTTTTCTCAAGATATTATTGTGTGTCTTTAATGTACTTTCTTACTTACTTACTTACTTACTTACTTACAATTACTTTAAAATTATAACAAGGGAGTAACTTACCTACTTACTTACTTACTTTAATTTACTTTTTTTTACAGGTGTGATGGACGGGACAGGTAGGTGTGTGTGGCGGGCAGTACCTCATAATGGTATACCTGAGTGGTGTTCACGCCACAATAATTCATTCCCTAGAGTGACGCGTCATTAAACACAGCCTCCGCCATTAACACCAATAGCACTTAACTTTACGAAAAATATATACTGTATAGCATTAGAGAATACATTAACTATATGCTGGTAATATTGTCCCCATAGCTGGTGATAGTGTTATTAACGGGGGGGAATACTGTGGTAATAACTACTATATATACAGTAGTTATATAACGGCTAATTATACGTGAAATATATATCTCTTTAGTTAGTGATGTATTTATAGAACAAAAAATATAGACCTGGTGAATAGCTATAGTTTGATATAGTTCATAACTTTAATTAGTCATATAGTTAAAATAATGATATCGATTGAAAAATAAATATACGGTTAAATTGATCTGTTAATATAGCGAAATATATTATGGTTGAAAAATATTCCCTGGGATTGTAATTATTCATTTTAAAATAGACTATTAATTATATATTATAGTTAGTGATATAGACAAGATAAATATATAGCCTGGAAAATGACCATAAACTTAATATAGACGTTGTATAAAATATATCACTATTTACGGATATAATTATAGTTAAAACGTAATATTACCAGGAAACGATTAATTAAAATGAAACACTATTAATATATATGTATAATTAGTGATATATTTACCTATAGAATGACAATATAGTTAATATATTTCTTGGGATATATTTCATCACGATAACAGGTACAGAGGGTGTCGCAGAAATATATCCTTCCCTCCCTCTAACTCAGTGTCTCATGGAGTAGGCAGGGAGGGAGACAGGACCATTTTACTGAGACACCCTATATAATGTTCACTCTTGCCTGAGGTACTGTTGTTGTCAAGTTCTTCCGTCAGTTCCTGTATTTTGTTGTGTTTTCAAAAGATTACAGTGTTGTGTGTATGAGTGTAAGTCATGATTAAAAAGAAATATATCGCAGGTATTTATGACAGAGTAAAAAAAAGTGTGTGTGTGTGTGTGTGTGTGTGTGTGTGTGTGTGTGTGTGTGTGTGTGTGTGTGTGTGTGTTTTATCAATATCACCCCCCCCGGCTAAAATTATTTTGTAATGCCATATAAAACCCCATTGTAATTTGTAACCCAGCCTAAAATCCCTTTGTAATCCGTCCTGAAATCCCTTCGTAAAATACCTTTGTACCCTCTCCTAAAATCCCATTGTAAAACCTAAAATAAACTGACTTCTGTCAGCCATCAACTGCACTAAATAAATAACAAATTTATACAAATAAATTTGAAAAAAAACTTCCTCGTCCAGGTGTGTTTGCGTAACAAGTCTACGCACTTGTGTTGTCGTGGGTGATAATTAACCCCATAAACTTTTGCGTATCGTGTTACCTGTCTCTTGACGTGAAAGCAATTTTATACGCCGGGGTGTATTATGGTAAGCGTCTTGAAGGCGTAATTTGTAAGGTCCTTCTTTGTGTTTTCGCGTATATTAGAGAGATAGACAGATAGAAATTCAGTAAAATCATCACACACTGATACAGTATGTACAGTATACAATGTAGGTAGTAAGTATACGGTTCAGTATAATATATACAGATTTCAAGTGTACAGTGTACACATAGACCATACAAGAAACCTTTAATCAGTGCTTTCGTGTATAAGAAACAAGACGATTCGGTGTTGGGGTCTTTCCTTCAGCGTATGTATGTATGTATGTATGTATGTATGTATGTATGTATTCTCGCCTCGCAACCGAGCGGACTCGGGTTCGATCCCCGGGCAGGGTGAAACTATGGGCAAGTTCTTTACGCTATTTGCCTCTGTCTTCCCTATCAGCAATTGGGAACCTGGATGTTAATCGATTTGCTGATCGTGTTCCGGGGTAATGGTTAGCCAGTGCAGTTGGCGAGTTGTCCGGTCTTCTCGGACTATTCCTTGACACTGTGTCATGCAGCTCGTTAACTAAGGGTATGGTTGTTGTGTTGGCGACAGCTTCTACACCATGAAACAAATTCACGCCTAGCTGGCCCTTGGGCCGGCCATCCTCGTTATACGAGGAGCAACCATTATTATGTATGTATGTATGTGCGTGACCTGAAAGCAGTTTCACGTGGCCTGGGCTGGGAGCGTCACGTCAGGGCGGCTCATATACCCCACTACATCAAGCTTGGCGTGACTGGCGACCCTTGATAATGTTATAATTCTCAACAGCACAAGTTTCCGTGAACCTTTGCTCGTCCACCGCTTATTATACCCCTTATTTATGTGTGTATTTTGCTCCTGTGTGGGTTTATATATATATTCAGTCTATGAGGGGGGTTAAGGGAGGGGGGGTTAGGGGGAGGGGGTAGATTGCTTCTTACAAGGTGTAGATGAATTATACAGGAAGTTAGGATATATACCTGTTAGACTCGATGATGTATGCTCGTTGTGGTATAATTAGGATGTGGTATAATGACTACACTGGGGATGAATTATATGGAGGGTTGGGATATACTTACTTGTGAAAGGTGATATATACTCGTCAACAATGAAATATACTCCTATATACTCCATCAAGAAGCAGAATATGTCTTTATTATCACATAATCATTGTCAGAATATACGTGAATAAGTATAACAAACAGGGATACTATACACAAGCAAAAAATAGGAAATGATAAGTTTATAATCTATTGCTCTCAGAAATTCCTATAATTTTCCTGTAAAAAAAAAAGTCTTTTACATAAACTGAATCCTTCCTTTTTTGTATGTAATTCTGTTACTTAAAGGAGAAGAGAAGGAAATCATAATACAAATGAGAAATGGCGAATATAAATGCTCAAAATAGAATCAAATCAACGACTCGAAAAAAAAGAAGAGGAAAATAGTGAATCTATGATCACCATATCTAGACAACCCATAACACAAACTGGAATTAAGTCCATCTAATCATCGAGTTTATTCACCCCACAACACAAACTGGAAATAATTCCTTCGCTCTTGATATGTAAATCGATGCAGACTTACCACATCATGCAGGCACACACCGGGCCCGACTAATGCTTATACCTAGTTAATCATCTGAGACTTTTAACACGAAACCAGAGGGAAAAACAACCTTTCTTAACGATATATTTGACAAGGTGACGACCGCTGAGTGTCTGTGTGTGTGTGTGGTGCCCTAGCATGTTCTGTCAGAGTAAATGTCAGTATGTGTGTGTGTGTGTGTGTGTGTGTATACTCGTTTGGATGTGTATAATTTGTGTAATTGTGAATATGTGAATATGTTTATGTATTTCCATGTGTGTGTGTGTGTTTAATTATGTCTTCCATTATATCTGTTAATAAACAATAATATGTATATATGTATATCTTACTTATGTCTCTATATACATAGTCATTTGCATCCATGTATATTGTACGTCTGCTAGTATATGTATCGATGTATATAATTGTACATATACATCCTAATTTACATATTAATCGTGTGTGTATATACTTATATCCATCAACATATGCGTCAGGAACCAACCACCGAGCCAGTGTACACAACTTCTGGCGTGTCTTCCCAGCATGTTAACCCACACTCTACACACTGACCAACAAGTGTACAAATCGTATAGTACATTCTTCACGTGTTTGGAGGTAAATTTACCCAGCAACATACTGAAATTATCCCTGCACTCTCAAAGCACTCTTAGTACATCAACTGAGTACAAATGCTACACACTGCCTCCTGTACTTCAGCCTATAACTAGCTTACTAATCTTTCCTCCCTGTTGTGATGGTCAGATTAGGCGCTGGGTGATGGATGCGCCCTTACTCCCCGCATCATGTAGGTGTCACGTGTCCAAATTTTGATGGATGATTGGTTACACAATGCGCACGGAGTGTGCGTTCTAGCGGGCGCCGTAGTAAGCGGGAGAGTGTTCGTTCCAGCCAGTGACGCTTGACAAAACACTGCAAATTTCAGCATTTTTTTTCTTATTATATTTGCAGTAAATCTTTCCCTGTTTCTGTCTGTTTGTCTGACTGTCTCGTATGCGCTTCAGGCTGCATAGAAACACTTTGTAGATGTTGATTTTAGCCAGTGCCGGGTATGGCTTTTTTTATTTTTTATTTTTAGATACCATTAATTTTTTTTTTCGTCTGTCAAGCTGCCTTTATAGGTCTGTCTGTCTCTCCTAACAGCTCGTAAGCTCTCTCTCTCTCTCTCTCTCTCTCTCTCTCTCTCTCTCTCTCTCTCTCTCTCTCTCTCTCTCTCATTTTTACCTTCGTCTGACCCACGCGTTACGCTCGTAAACGGAATGCTGATGACGACCCAAAGCGTTTGCATTCATTAACCAGGCGGATCATCACGATACCCAGCTGGGGGTCCGCTAGAACCGGGTTGTACCGTAGAGACTAAAAACCAATATCCCACTTCTAAAACGAAATCCACAACGAAACCCCATCAGAGAATCATCACATCTAACATAATATAGTTAATCATCATGAAACACAAGATTTAAATCCAGGACATAAAGGTGAATAGTATTAAATTAACCGATACAGGACCCGGAGTTATTGAAGTGTGTCGGCCTGGTCGGTTATTTCACAATTAATGTACCTTGGGAGCGGGCGGCACCCCACTAGGCTCAGGGTCGGTTATGGAACTTATCACATCATTAGGCGACCATTTAAAAAGCCTTTCTCTCTTATTTGTTCACCCTATGTGTCTACGGGTTATTTATCCATTTATATCCACTTTGATTTATGCTATTTTTTTTATATTTGAGGTACAATTTGTGGGTTTTTTTATTGTAGTTATTTTTTAATTTCTTTTCTGTTCATATTCATTCTATGTTTATTAATCTATTCGTTTAGTCTTTCATTAATATTCCTCTTCTTTATTCTTTTTTTTCCTTATTATTTTCTGCTATTTGTTATCTTTTATATTACTTGTTTAGTTATTCTAATAATTTGTTCACTTTTTAAATTTTTTTTTATATTATTTTTTTCTCGTATCTATCATTCGTCGACCTCTCCTCCCTCCTCTTCCTCCACTTTCTTCCCTTCTCTCCCACCCTCTTTCACTCTCTCTACCTCCCTTCCTTCACTCCCCCACCCTCCTTCACTCTCTCTACCTCCCTTCCTTCACTCTCCCACCCTCCTTCCTCTCTCTGCCTCCCTTCCTTCCTCTCCTTTCACTCTCTCTGCCTCCTTCCTTCACTCCCCCCCAAACCCTCCTTACTCTCTCTCTGCCTCCCTTCCTTTACTCCCCACCTCCCACCTCCTTCCTTCACTCTCCCACCCTCCTTCCTCTCTCTACCTCCCTTCCTCCTCACTCTTCCCACTCCCCCACCTCCTTCACTCTCTGCCTCCCTTCCTTCCTCCCCCCACCCTCCTTCACTCTCTCTCTCCTTCCTTCTCCCCCACCCTCCCCACCTCCCTCTCCCCCTTCCTTCCTCCCCCACCCTCCTTCACTCTCTCTACCTCCTTCCTTCCTCCCCACCCTCCTTCCTCTCTCCACCTCCCTTCCTTCCTCCCCAACCTTCCTTCACTCTCTCTGCCTCTCTTCCTTCACTCCCCCACCCCTTCACTCTCTCTACCTCCTTCCTTCCTCCCCCCTCCTTCACTCTCTCTGCCTCCCTTCCTTCACTCCCCACCCTCCTTCACTCTCTCTATCTCCTTCCTTCACTCCTAACCTCCTTCACTCTCTCTACCTCCATTCCCTTCTCCCCACCCTCCTTCACTCTCTCTGCCTCCTTCCTTCACTCCCCACCCACCTTCACTCTCTACCTCCTTCCTTCACTCCCCCACTCCTATCCTCTCTACCTCTCCCCTCATCAACTCCCCCCCACCCCCTTCACTCTCTCTACCTCCCTTCCTTCCTCTCCCACCCTCCTTCACTCTCTCTACCTCCCCCTTCCTCCCCCCCTCCTTCCTCTCTCTGCCTCTCTTCCTTCACCCCCCTCTCTCTACCTCCCCTTCCTTCCTCCCCCACCCTCCTTCACTCTCTCTACCTTCCTTCCTTCACTCCCCACCACTCCTTCACTCTCTCTGCCTCCCTTCCAAATTCCCCTCCCCACCCTCCTTCACTCCCCCAATCCTACCTCCTTTCCTCCCCCCCACCCTCCTTCACTCTCTGCCCCATCCTTCACTCCCCCACCCCTCCTTCACTCTCTAAATTCTTCCTTCCTTCCTCCCCACCCTCCTTCCTCTCTCTGCCTCCCTTCCTTCCTCCCCCACCTCCTTCACTTTCTCTACCTCCTTCCTTCCTCCCCACCCTTCTTCACTCTCGCCCTCCCTTTGTACTCCGCCACCCTCTTCACTCTCTACCTCCTTCCTTCCTCCCCACCCTCCTTCCTCTCTACCTCCCCTTCACTCCCCCCCTCATTCCTCTCTCTCTCTTCTTCCTCCCTACCTCCTTCACTCTCTGCCTCCTTCTTCCTCCCCCACCCTCCTTCACTCTCTACCTCCTTCATGCTCCCCCCACCCTCCTTCACTCTCTCTACCTCCCTTCCCTCCTTCACTCCCCACTCTATCCTCTACCTCTCCCTCATCTAACTCCCCACACCTCCTCATTCCCCCATTCTCTTCCACCTCCATCTCCTTGACCCCATCCCCCTTCCCCTTCTTCCCCTTTCACCTTTAACCGTCTAACTGGAGATAAAAGATAACACCTTAACTATAAACAAGACAGACAGACAGTCAGACAGACAGACAGACAGGTAGATAGATAGATAGATATATAGATAGATAGATAGATAGATACCCAAGATGGCGCCATAACACCGATACTGCACCTGTAATTAGAGGAGTTAATGAAGAAAAATAATCTTACGAATCTTTGAGAAACTTGACCTATATTGCTTCTTAACCTGGCCGAGTTAATGTACCGGTAAGTTAAGGTATAATACTCATGGGATATAATACTTGGGAGTAGAATTTAAGGTTATAACACTCATGGCAGAGACACGAAATAAGGTAGAATGGTCTAATAATACTATAGAGTTATAAGACTCCATTATTAACCTAGAGTAATTTTATAATAGGATGGAGAGCTAAAGTTATTATACTCCTGGATGAGACAATTATTAAGATATGAGATTTTTTATAGCTATGATAGTAAATCTGGTCTTATAAAATGGTGTAGTAGAAGGAATTATTATGACCCCCCCCCCCCCTAGGGTTACTTAATGCGATTTAGATTAAACTATAAGATTTACACGTATGAAATTATGCTTGGCCTTATAACACAGTGAAGTCTAGGAATGTATAAGTCTTAATATCCTTCTAAGCGACGTCCATTAGGTATGATTCATATTATAAGACTCATGAAAACGACGTAAATTAAGCTATAATACTCATAGAGGCTATACTATAAAGCTTGGCCTAATGACATAGCCTCATAAGTATGACGTAAATTGAGCGATAATACTCAGAGAGGCTATACTATAATGCTTGGCCCTAGGACATGGTAAAATGGAGGCGAGTTATAGGCCTTCATTACCAAGGAACTAATTAGCAGCGGTAACAGAGGTCGGAGAATTTTGTTTCTGTCAGGATGTGAGTATTATGCTTGATAAAATCCTCCAATGGTTGATGGGAACTGGTGGTGGTGGTGGTAGTGTGTGGTAGTTGTGGTTGGTGGTGGTCGATGTGGTTGGTTTTAGTGGTTGGTGGTGATTGGTTGGGGGGTAGTGGTGATTGGTGGTGGTTGGTGGTGGTGGTTGGTTGTGATGGTTGTGGATGGTGGTGGTGGTGGTGGTTGTTGTTGTTTAAGATAGTGGTGGTGGGAGAAAGAGAGAGAGAGAGAGAGAGAGAGAGAGAGAGAGAGAGAGAGATAAACAAACAAATACGACAATCTTAAAGTTGCATCAGCGTACACACACACACACACACACACACACACACACACACACACACACACACACACACACACTTAATTAACCGTAAAAACTCCAATTTGTAGAGAAAGCGGAACTGGAGAACGTGATAAACGAGGTGGAATCAAAGGTCAAGAGAAATAACAGTTACAAGGGAAAAACCGCAATAACAGATGAAGAAGAAGAAGAAGATGATGATGATGATGATGAATCGGTGTGAAAAGAGTGTGGTAAATAAAGGGATGAATATTCAGGGGTGTGAAGGTCCCGTGGGGGTGTTGAGAGAGAGAGAGAGAGAGAGAGAGAGAGAGAGAGAGAGAGAGAGAGAGAGAGATGAACAAAGAAATAGAAAGATATGAAGAGAGGAGAAAGAAAGAAAGAATTATAGAAAGAATTTAATAACTGGCGAAGAATATATAAGAAACAGAGGAAGACCACATACTAATAAAGGAGGAAATGAGAGAAATTAATCTCTCTCTTTCTCTCTCTCTCTCTCTTCAATCCGTGTAATAAGGATACAAGGCAATAAATGATAAGATCTACTGATGATTTAAAGCACAAAAATGGATAAAACGTAAGTATGAAGAAGAGTAGAAGGAGAGAGAGAAGGAGGGGAAGGAGAGAGAGAAGGAGGGAAGGAGAGAGAGAAGGAGGGAAGGAGAGAGAGGAGGGAAGGAGAGAGAGAAGGAGGGGAAGGAGAGAGTGAAGGAGGGGAAGGAGAGAGAGAAGGAGGGGAAGGAGAGAGAGAAGGAGGGGAAGGAGAGAGAGAAGGAGGGGAAGGAGAGAGAGAAGGAGAGGAAGGTTGGGGAAGAAGGGCAGGAGGCGGACTGGGGAAGGCGGTAGGAAACTGGGGAGAATTTGGTGAAATTTTAAAAAAGTTTGGAGAACAGAGAGGTGATGGAATAGCTCTTTAACTCTCCCTCTCACCCCCCTTCCCTTCCACTTATTCTCCCTTTCCCTCCCTTCCTCACTCCATCCCTCCTTCCATCTCTCTTTGCCTCCCACCTGCTTTTCCTCTTTCCCTCCTCCTTTTTTCCTACCATCCATCCCTCCTTCCTTCTCCGTTTCCCTTCTTTCACCTCCCAGCCGTCCATCCTTGCCTTTTCTCACTCCCTCCCATTTTCTCATCATTCCTCCCTGCATCCCTCCTTCCCTCCTTCCTAGCTATATTCCCTCTTTCCCGCCCTTCCTTCTATTATCCTTCCTTCTCCCTCTCTCCCTCTCTCCAATCATCCCGCCTAGAAGCCATCCTCCCTACCTCTTAGCTGTCTTCCCTCCCTCCCTCCCTTCTTCCTCCTTCTCTTCTAGGTATCCTCCCTCCGTCCTCCTCCCTCCCGCCTCCCTCCGTTCCGCCCTCCTCCCGCCCTCCCCGCCCTCCCCTCCTCCCTGGCCAGGTCACGACTCCACCTGTACTAAGGGTCGACGCCACTCCCTCACAGCCCGAGTGTTTTTTTAGTGAATAAGGAAATCCAGAGTTTAGTGGAGATCACGAGAGTTGTGTGGCCCGGCCGTCACTTGCTCCGTGAGCCACACACACACACACACACACACACACACACACACACACACACACACGTAACAATGTTTTATGAACATGTGTGTCAGTGTGGTGTTTCTGTGTTTGTATTTTATTTACATTTTTGAAGATGGGAAATGTTTGTGTGTGTGTGTGTGTGTTATGCATACAGGGTGGTGTAATGCAACTAGTGTGGCAAGCACTGTTTGCTTCCTCTCTTTCAGCTACCATCGCTGGCTAGCCCTTGTGCTGAACAGGGAAGGAAACCTGTGTAAAACTTCCCCTGCCAGTACACAGCCTCTACGCCATCAACACACCTGCTGTGCCTCCTCGTGGCAACACACGGAAACTGGGTGCCTCGTGGGTCCAGGCTAGACCAGCAGAGGATCGTGGTGCAGCAGTGACCCCAGAGGGACGGCGCACAGTCCCACCAGCATGTAGATACGCTCTGGCGCCTACCAACCATTGTCCCGCTGCTTTTGCGGAATATCCTTGGGAGGTATAAGGCTACGGGAGTAAACCCCAAACGAAAAATCTGCGGTGGAGCCCCACGTCAGGCAGACATGCCTACAGAGCACCAGTAAGATCCCAAGAGTGGAAGAGGTGACCAACAAGGGAACCCAACGACTACACCAGCGGATAAAGGGAATACAAGATGAACAGGATACTAAAGGAAAACCCAACAAACTGTGCTATCGGAAGTCCATTGGAACTCTTCCTCGCCCCAGTCTTTGCAGCTGCTTGCACCACTGGATTAGGAAAAGGGAGAGCCAAGATGTGTGGCTGCAGCCTGTGCTCCTGCCTCACCACATAAATCAACTCACGTGCAGGCATCGTCCAGCTCATCATACTTTCATCATCATCAAAACCCCTATACCCCCAAAAGTCCTATGGCGACAGACGAATGGCAACGGGAACAAGCAGATATGACTGCCGAGAGTCTCTAGTCACAACTCTGCACATGGGCGGCAGAGATAAGATGGCTGTTTATGCACTGGGATCTAGGCAGCAGTGCAATCGGTTCTATCTGTGCGATTAAGCAGCCCCTTACAGGAATCACTCTGCTCACCCCACATGGGGAGTAGGCTAGAAAAGGTGACCTAAACATTGCTTGCCTAAAGAACAAACCTGACTTATCAACCACACCCAGTATGGTCATCCTGATGCTGTCGAAAACACAATCATAATCACAGATCAAAGCAAAAACAAATTATACAACCTTGTATGGTCACTACATGGAATGTCAGGACCTTTCTGGATACTAGCACAAATGAGCGTCCTGCAAGAAGAACTGCCCTTGCGGAAAAAGAACTGTCTAGGTATAACGTCTACATAGCAGCCATTAGTGAGTCCCGGCTCCCAGACGAAGGTCGACACACAAAACAGGGGTCTGGATAAGAGTGCTGTGGAGAGAAGCCGCATTTTCGGAGTTGGCTTTGCCATTCGCCAATCCATCCTACATTAAATAGGTGAACTGAAATGCCTGTTAGGATCAATGAGCGCATCATGACGCTCCAAGTCCCACTGGATCTCTCACACATGCCTTCTTCATCAGTACATACGCCCCAACACTGGATGCAGAGGATGACACCAGGGAGGCTTTTTATGCCGACCTTGACAGAGTGCTAACCTCTATCCCCAGAGAAGATAAGGTTGTGCTTCTAGACGATTTCAATGTCAGAGTTGGTAGAAGTGCTGACTTATGGCAGGGAACCATTGGGAAAAATGGGGTGGCCGAGTGTAATCCCAACGGCCTACTCCTCCTCAGCAAGTGTGCTGCACACAGCCTCAAAATTACCAAAACCTTGTTTAGGCGGGCCGACAAGTTCAAGGGTTCTTGGCAACACCCACGTTCCAAACACTAGCATCTCATTTACTACATCATTGTCAGAGAAAGAGATCGTCGAGATGTTCTTATCACACGAGCCTTGCGTGGCTCAGACCACTGTGACACTGATCGTCGGCTCTTCAGAACCAAACTCTCCCTTTACGTCGCCCCAAAACAAGGAAGGCAACAAGCCTCCGGAAAAGGATTTAACACCAAGTGACTGGAAGGTCAAGCGATAGCACATGCCTTCAGAGAGCTGCTCGACGATGGGCTCATAAATAACACGACAACAAACAACCCAAATCCGAGAACCGAATGGGGTATCCTAGACACTGTCATGACAAAACATGCAGAGAGACCCTCGGCTAGATAGAAAGAATACAGCAGGACTGGTTTGATGAAAATGATCCGGAAATCAATGTACTCGTCAATGATAAACGTGCTGCTTTAACTGACTGGCAGAACAACCCTTAGTCTCAGACCAAAGCTGACACCTTCCACGAGAAGAAAGCTGTGGCCTAGAGCGGACCTAGCAATCTAAAGAATGAATGGTGGGAGACGATTACTCCACACAGTAACGCTTGGAGAAGCACCACTTGAGGTGTTAATACTTTCGAGTTAGCCCGAATTCATAATGAGGGAGACAAGTGCTTGCCCCGGAAAGAAGCTGCCACCGACCCTTCCGCACGGGATGTAGCCCTCCACATGTGTAACATCTGTGGACGGCCCTGCCGGTCCCGTTTCGACCTCTCGAGTCACCTCAGAGGTCACCAACGAAGGTGACATCCTTAATAACTCATATCATTTTATCATAGCTGGATGATCGTCATACTTGATTCCGAGTGGTAGTAGTGTTTGTTTGTATTTACTTTTTGTTATTACTATCATTTATTTTGTTTTATCGGCAAATGTCTACCTGGGCTAATTATTATACCAAAAATATTACTGTTTTGGGGGGACGGGTCAGGGTATTTAATGAGACTACTTATATAAAAAAATATACCGTACATTCTGAACGATCACTTGAGTCGAATATAAGGAAGAAGGCTTTGTTATGATAATTAAAGATGACTCGTTAAAAATACCGTAGATTATAGTTTTATTTTTTCTGCCGCCAAATTCACCTGTGGTATTTGTCTCGGTACAGAGAGTGACAGACAGACAGACAGATAGACAGTTGAGAAATAGACACAACAATAGAGACATACCAACAGGCAGACAGACACATAAACAAAAGAAATATGAGAAATAAACTCAAAAAGAGAGACAGCGACAGACAGACAGACCGACAGACACAGACAAGAAAATGGAGGGAGAGAGAGAGAGAGAGA
>NW_024735191.1:62500-82500 GCF_018991925.1 Homarus americanus
ACGATACAAAGTTATTTTAAAATACGTCTAACTTAAAAAAATATCATAATTAGTGACGTCAGCAGGTATTAATTTGGATCACTTAAGATATACTACATAAGAGAAGGAGCCTAAATGGTGCCAAAACTACATAATGACTGTACCTTAAATATACCTGCTAATGCTATTCTCTGAGATACAATGATTTATTAACGTAAGATTTTTTTTTTAAGATTCACGATTGACGTATTAAAGGAACTGAAAATATTCGTTGGTAAAAAAAAAATTCTCTCTCTCTCTCTCTCTCTCTCTCTCTCTCTCTCTCTCTCTCTCTCTCTCTCTCTCTCTCTCTGGTAAAATCACGCGATAAGAATATTTGTACGATAAGAGAATACTGATGGCGCTGTGGCAAAGGTGGTAGGTATAGTAGTGGTGATAATGGTGGTTGTTGTGCTTGTGATGGTGGTAGTGATGGTATTAGTGTTAGTGGTGGTAATAGTGGTAGCCGGTGGTGGTAGTAGTGGTAGCCTATGGTGGTAATGGTGGTATTAGTGGTAGCCTTTGGTTTTTGTGCTTGGGATGGTCATAGCAGTAATAGTGGTAGTGTTGGTAATCGTGATAGCCTTTGGTGGTAATAGTGGTAGCGGGTGGTCGTTGTGCTTATGATGGTAATAGTAGTAATAGTGGTAGTTGTGGTAATCGTGATAGCCTGTGGTGGTAATAGTGTTAGCGGGTGGTGGTGACGAGGAAGGACCACCCGGTAGTGACAAACATTAACGGGTCATTACAAGCCCACGGCCGCCTCCACCCTCCACTTATCACCACCACCACCACCACCCACACGCGCTTCCCCTTACCGCCTGTGCCGCCCCTAACACACACACACACACACCTGAGTATAAAAACAAAACAAAAACATGTGAACATCTTGACCATAAATCGTACTAAGGCTTGATGGACGCCTCTGCCCCCTCAAAGCCTCAGCAAGTCAAGGTCCTTCGCCGGCACCAGTATCGTTGCCCGTCAGTAAGTGTTGTGAACTGAATGGATGTCCATGCTAGTTGGGTGTTTGACTGTATTAACGTGTTGTAAGTGACTTGTGACTAAACTTGTTAGCTTCGTTGTTTTATCTGATCCTCAAGCGGATATTACCTGTCAGTCAGCCATCACACGTGGTATATACTGTACCTTCATCCTTCACACAACACGTTCGAGGGATTCATCATCCTATCCTGCTAAAAGTCGTCATCTTCCGTATTTCTGGGTGGAGGTGAAACAGCCAAGTATCTGTTTGTTTATAAGAAGTGTGTTGATACGTTCAAAGCTTAATTATTTCTCATCAGACTGTATATGTCAGCTTATCGTAGCGGCTACAACGAGGTATTTACACCTGAAGACGCTTGCACAGGTGAGTCACTAATGAAGGTGATAGATAGTGTTGTTCTAAAAGATGGTAGAAGGCTTAACACTAACAGCCAGACAGACAAGATACAGTCCATCAAACACTAACTCTCTATCTTATGTTAAGTGAGAGTGATGAAGACCTCTAGTGTGTTACTGCGTCAACACCGCGTCTGTTGAGGTGAAGCCGAAGAGGGAGGAACCTTTACTGACGAGGTCTACAGTATATTGTCTATGAATGTATTGTTTCATTCTCCCACTTCCACTTCCCCGCTTCCCCTCTTCCCTCCCTTCTCTCATCCTCTCCCCACCCGCTCTTCTCTCCCTTCTCCTTTCCTCTCTCTCTCTCTCCCTCTTCCCTCTCTTCTCCTCTTCCTCTCCTACTGCACTCCCTCTCCCTTTTGCACATCTCCCTATCACCCTCCCCTCTCCATCTCCCGACTACCTACCTGTACAAACACACACACACACACACACACACACACACACACACACATACACATACACTTCTACTTTTCTGTCACTCAGAATCGAGCATGACGATCATCCAGCAATGATAAAATTCTGTGAGTTATTAGGGATGTCACCTTCGTTGGTGAGCTCTGGGGTGACTAGAGAGGCTGATACGGGACTGGCAGTGTCGTCCACAGATGTCGGACGTGTGGAGGGATACATCTAGTGCGGGAGGGGCGGCGGCAGTGTCTTTCCGGCGTTGGCACTTGTCTACCTCTGTATGCAGTCGGGCAAACTCGAAAGAATTAACACCTTCTCGTGTAGTGCTCCTCCAAGCGTTACAATGTGGAGTAATCGTCTCCCAGGTGAGGAGGTCGATTTGGCACCTTTTCAATTGCCCACCAGCGTTACGTTTACTATTCGTTAGGTGACTGTAAAGTAGCTGCTTTGGCAGTATACTGTCGTCCATGTGGGTAACATGGCCAGTCCAGCGTAGTTGTTCTTGGATAATGTTAGCGTTGATGCTCCTACAGTTGGTGTCAGCAAGAATACTGGCATTTGTTCTCTTGTCTTCCCAGCGAATTCGGAGGAGGGGACGTAGACTACGTTGGTGAAACATTTCAAGTGTCTTTGTGTCTCCTCCAGGTGACCCAAGTCTCACTGCCACATAGCAGGGTGGGCAGGACCAGTGCTCGATATACGTTCAACTTTTAGATAATTTCAGCTGCTTACAGCTGAAGACACGGGTATGGAGTCTGTCAAAGGCTTGAGATGCACATCTGATCCAATATTGAATCTCTTCAACAATGTCCGCGGTGGTGGACAGGTGGGAGCTGAGATACTGAAAGTGGGTAACATTAGAGAGGGTAGTACCGTTAAGCTGGATGGATGGTGGAAGTGTGGCTGAACCAGGGGCAGGCTGAAAGAGAATCTGATTCGTATGTACATTCACCTCAAGGACTATGTGTGCATACACATCTTCATAGGTGTTCAGGATCACCTGTAGGTCGCGTTCAGTGTGAGCGACAAGGGTGCGGTTGTCTGCATACTAAAGCTCAGTAATGGAAGCTGCCGACTCCATTGTTTCTGCCTGGAGTCGTTTTTTGTTGAAAAGATCCTTCATTCCCTACTGTATGTCCACTTCGGTGGCTAAGATGGCAGTGGCACAAGTAAGGAAGGCAGATAAGAAAAGGGAAAAGAAAGAAGGTGCCAGTACACATCCTTGTTTTACCCCCGTTTGGGTGGGGAAGAACTCTGACTTGGTGCCATTGTGCACGACACTGCCGTTAATGCCTAGTGAAGTTGCCTCACAATAGTGATGAAATTTGGTGGGCAGCCAAAACGGCTGAGGGTCCGCCAGAGGGCTTCCCTGTTGACTGAGACGAAAGCCTTGGTTAGCTCGATGAAGGCCATGTACAGGTCACGACGCTGTTCTCTGCACTTTAACAGTATCTGGCGGGCAGCAAAGATCATGTCAGTGGTGCCACGTGATGGTCTAAAGCCACAATGAGATTCTGGTAGGAAGCTTTCCACCTCAGGAAGAAGTCTGTTTAGGAAGACTGGGGCGATAATCCTACCAGCTACGGACAGCAGCGAGATCCCGCAGTAATTGCCACAGCCTGACTGTTCTCCATTTTTCTTATAAATACCGATGATGGAGGCGTCTTTCAGAGTGGAGAAAGCTAGTAAGCAGAGGTCCTCCTGCTATAAATACCTCTGCTAGGATTCCATCAGGCCCTGTGGCTTTGTTATTTTTCATCTGTTTGATGGCAGTAGCTACCTCATCCAGGGATGGAGGATAGCTGAGGTGGGTCATCTCTGAATGCTGAGGGACCTGCTGGGTAGTCAGGATATCCACACCGGTAATTCAGTTGAGCAGCGAATGATAGTGCTCTTTCCAGCACTGAAGGATGCCTTCTTCGTCTTTAATTAGGAAGTTACCCTCGCATGAGCCGAGGGGAGCTGCGCCATGGGTGATTGGCCCTAAAATGTTTGAGTGGAATTGAAAAAAAATCGTGTATTTGTGTTGATCTGCAAGTTTCTGTCTTTCACATGCTTTATTTTTAAACCAGTCTTTCTTTAGGTTGCGAAGTTTGCGCTGGGCCGCCTCTTTCTTCTTGCTGAAGGTGTCAGTTTTGGCTGTTTGTTGTCTGGTTGTTTATCAGCCCATGTTCCAGCTGGATCCTCCGGACACATAGTGTTAAAACCTCTTCTGGATGCTTGTTGTCCTCGCTTTTTTGGGGCAACTTGAAGTGAGAGCTTGGCTCTGATGAGCTGATGATCAGTGTCGCAGTGGTCTGAGCCACGCATGGCTCGGGTGATGAGAACATCTCGGCAATCTCTTTCTCTGACAATAATGTAGTCAATGAGATGCCAGTGTTTGGATCGTGGGTGTTGCCACGAACTCTTGAAATTTTTGGCTTGGTTAAGCAAGGTATTGGTGATAGTGAGGTTGTGTGCAGTACACTTGCTGAGAAGGATTATGCCTTAGGGATTACACTTGCCTAGTCCATTTCTCCTTATGATTCCCTGCCAAATGTCATCATTTCTGCCAACTCTGGCATTGAATTCACCTAGGAACACAACCCTATCTTCTCTAGGATAGAGGTTAGTACTCTGTTGAGGTCGGCATAAAAGGCCTCCTTGATGTCATCCTCTCCATCCAGTGTTGGGGCGTATGCACTGATGAAGAAGGCATGACGTGAGTGATTCAGTGGGACTCGGAGCGTCATGAGGCTCTCGTTGATCCCAACAGGCATTTCAGTTAACCTATATAGGACACATTGACGGATGGCAAAGCCAATTCCATAAATACAGTTTCTCTCCACAGCAGGTTTACCCTTCCAGAAGAAGGTATAGCCAGACCCCCGTTTTGTGAGTCGACTCTCGGCTGGGAACCGGGACTCACTAACGGTTGCTACGTCGATGTTGTACCTAGCCAGTCATTTTGCCATAAGGGCAGTTCTTCTTTCAGGACGCTCATTTGTGCCAGTACCCAGAAGGGTCCTGACATTCCATGCAGCGACCATAATAGGTTGTATGGTTTGTTTTTGTTTAGATCTGTGATTTTGGTTGTGTTTTCGACCGCATAAGGATGACCTTACTGGGTGCGGTTGCCAAGTCAGGTTGGTTCCTTAGGCAGGCTATGTTTTGGGCACCTTTTCTAGCGCACTGCTGCCTAGATCCCAGTGCATAAAGGACCATCTTATCTGTGCCGCCCATGTACAGAGTTGTGACTAGAGATTCCCGACAGTCATCTCTGCCTGTCCCCATCGCCACTCATCCGTCGCCATAGGACTTTTGGGGGTATAGGGGTTTTGATGATGATGATGAGAGCTATGACGAGCTGGATGATGGCTGCTCGTGAGTTGATTTATGTGGTGAGGCAGGAGCGCAGACTTCAACCACACATCTGGGCCCTCCATTTTCCTGATCCAGTGGCGCAAGTAGTTGCAATGACTGGGGAGAGGGAGAGTTGCAATGGACTGCCGATAGACCAGTTTGTTGGGTTTCGCCTTAGTAGCCTGTCCATCATGCATTGCCTTCGTCCGCCGGTGTAGTCGTTGGGTTCCCATGGTGGTCACCTCTTCCACCTATAACTCTGTTGAGGTCTTGTTGAAGCTCTGTAAGCATGTCTGACTAATGCAAGGCTCCCGTAGCCTTATACCTATCAAGGTTAATTCGTAAAGCAGCGGCGCAGTGGTTGGTAGGCGCCAGGACGTGTCCACATGCCAGTGGACCTATGCGCCGTCTCTCTGGGGCCCACTGCTGCTCTGAGATTCCCTGCTGGTTTAGGCTGGGCCCACGAGGCACCCAGTTACCGAGTGTTGCCACGAGGAGGCGCAGCAGGAGTCTCTCTTGATGGCGAAGAGGCTGTGTACTGGGAGGGAAGACTTATGCATGTTGCTTCCCAGTTCGTCTGGAGGGCTAACCAGCAGCTGTAGCTGAAAGCGAGAGGAAGCAAGCAGTGCCTGCACCTTAACACTAACATAATGCTGCCACACTAGACGCATTACAACACCCTGTACACACACACATACACACACACACACACACACACACACACACAGTCAGTATGTGACAGACCTCAGAACCAATACATCATGAGTCTTGTGTGCTCTGCAATTTAACAATTTATAATGTATTTTCTCCGTGACACTGTAGCTCTCAGCCGACGCGGACACATACATACATACATACATACATACATACATACATACATACATACATACCAACATACATACATACATACATATATACATACATACGTACATACCACACACACACACACACACACACACACACACACACACACACACACACACACACACACACACACACGGGGCTTAAGACACATACCACGGTAACTTAACTTAACGTGTAATGTTCACCCTGGTACTGATTCATATTAACTTTACGTGACTTTGATATTTATAAGAGAGAGTGTTGACAGCTCGTTTATTCCTAGTGATGCATCTCTGTCAGGATCAGTGGTCAGTAGTCGCCGGAATATACAATACACAACTCTGTAATTTTCCACAAAGTAATGGCCAATTTTCATGTTTCCTGATTTATATTAATTTCAGGTAATTTTTCCTCCAGGTCGAAGCAGGTGTTGACAAGATAATTATTTATCTTGATATATCTTTATTAGAAAGAAAAAGAATAATGAAAAACAAAAATGAGTTTATCGTTATGGAATATTTCATAAAGACATTGGTATCACCTGTAATTTTCTCGTTAAATTATTCTCCCAGGTAAGAGTGTCCATCACGTCACTTTCTCGTGTGATGTATTAAGAGAAAAAAATATTTACCATCATTTGTATTGTTATAATTTACCGTTGATTCGAGCACTGGTTGGTTAATCTTCACGCTACAAAGAGAGACTTAAAGCGACTACAGAGAGACTTAAGAGACTTTAAGACAATACAGAGAGAATTGGAGACTATGGGGGAGACCTTGACTATCACCAAGATAATTGCATAGTTCGGTTGTTTAAGACGTTTCAGTCCACAAAATCGTCTTATTTTTAATTCATGTTGTTTTTATATTTTTTTTTTATAAAGTAACATAAGACCAATAATCTCTACATATTTTTTGGTATTTATTTCTTCTTTAATTTCAGATTGTGTTTATGTTGGAAAAGTTGTGTTGAGAGAATTAATACGATATGCCTGGGAAAATCATCAGTAATAACCTAACGTAACCTAACGTAACCTAACCAAACCTAACCAAACCTAACCAAACCTAACCAAATCTAACCTAACCTAACCAAACCTAACCTAACCTAACAAAACCAAGCCTAACCAAACCTAACCAAACCTAACCAAACCTAACCAAACCTAACCTAACCTAACCTAACCAAACCTAACCTAACCTAACACTTATCCTCACGTCTCCAGAAAGTCTATTACGTTTTGAGGATAAAGATGATTATCCTTAAACCTCGTATTAAATAGAGTTATCGCCCTCAACTGCTGGCTTTGTAGTTTAACACAGAGAACCTATTAATTATCTCTTTTAAATAATTTATAAACTTTTTTTTTTTTAGGTGTTTGATATAAGTAATGATAGTGTTTGATAGTCTCTTTATATTGTCTGATAATAACAACAACAACGACACAAACAACAACAACAACAACAACAACAATAACAATAAATAATAACAGCAACAATAACAACAAATAAATAATAATAATAGTAATAATAACACAACAGCAAATTAATAAATTAAATAAATAAATAACAATAATAGTAATAATAACACAATAACAACACAAACAATAAATAACAACAAATAATAACGGTAATAACAACAGTAACATCAACAACAACAACAACAACAACAACAGTAACATCAACAACAACAACAAATAACAATAGTAAATAACAATAACAACAACAACAAATAACAACAACAACAGTAATAAATAACAGCGATATAAAACAAATAAACAACAACAAATAAACAACAACATCAACAGTAACATCAACAATAAATAACAAATAACAACAACAAATAAATAACAACAACAGCGACACAAAACAATAAATAACAACAACAACAACAACAACAGTAATAACAACAACAGCGACACAAACAACAACAACAACAACAACAACAACAACAACAGTAATAACAACAACAGCGATACAAATAACAACAACACAACAACAGCAGTATAACAACAACAGCGACACAAACAACAACAACAACAACAACAACAACAACAAACAACAACAACAACACTCCACAACAACAACCACAACAAACCCACAACAACAACACTAATAAACAACAACAACAACAACAAATAAAACAACAACAACAACCAACAACACCCACAAATAACAGTAACAGTAAAAACAACAACAACAACAACAACAACAACAACAAAACAGTAAAACAACAACAACAACAACAACAATTAACAACAACAACAACAACAGTAACACAACAACAACAACAACAACAACAACAACAAATAACAACAACAACAACAACAGTAACAACAGTAACAAACAACAACAACAACAACAACAACAACAACAACAACAACAACAACAACAACAACACCCACAACAGTAACCCACAACAACACCCACAACAACAAAACAAAACAACAAATAAATAAACTACAAATAACAACAAAACAACAACAACAACAACAACAACAAAACAACAACAACAACAACAACAACAACAACAACGACACAAACAACAACAAAAGTAATAACAACACAACAACAACACAAACAACAACAACAACAACAACAACAACAACAACAACGACACAAACAACAACAACAGTAATAACAACAACAACAACAACAACAAAAACAGTAACATCAACAACAACAACAACAACAACAACAACAACAACACAAACAACAACAACAGTACTAAATAAGAACACTACTCACAGACTATGCCAGACATACAGTACATTATTTCCGTAAAACAGCAGCCAAGGTGTATTAATCACCCTCATTAACACCTTACAAGGCGTTCATCACCAACATGATATACAACAGGTAAAACAGTCATATTAAAAATGAACAATTTATTATGGAACTATTATCATGAAGAGCCAGGTGATTATGGTAGCCAAACACACAAGTTACTTAATAATGGCTCAATTAACTTTATATTTAGATTTATGAGCCATTGTTACTGAAGTGTTTATGGCTCAAAAGTTCGTGTGTGTATGTTAAGTTCACAGGGATTAATGCCTCGGTGATATCTCGTACTATAAGTTGATATATGGGGGTACAAGACCTTTATATCAAGTTAATATATATGATTTAAAGCCTTATACAGTCTTAAGGCGTCTTTCTATCAATGTTCTATATCACAATTGTAGATGATTTAAAGTCTTATAAACACGTCAACTTTTCCTTCATCATAAATTGTGTTCATAAAATAAGAGAAATAATTATAGGTGTCCAAAGTCTTAATATTTTCTGATGTAATTGATGTGTTCAGGAAATACCCAATGTAGTTATTATATATACACACACACACACACACACTACTACTACTACTACTACTACTACTTTTTTTTTTTTTTTTTAAACGTGGCCTCCAGCCTCCCCCAATAGCCACACCTTCGCCACCATTTATTTACCTTAATATTAAATATCCTAATACATAAGAAACTATCCTATCTGTGTTAAATTAGTTGAGCCGCAGATCCATGCGGCATTCAGTGACTGTAGCCTCATAGTCGATATCTGCAGCAGTTGTCGGAGTAGGGGCAGAAGCTCTCGTTCCCCTGAGGCAGAGCAAAGCCGACCGAAGGAGAGAGAAGGACAGTCGACATCTCATCCAGGCTGTGACATAACTTCTGGGCTGCTGCTTCTGTTCGGAGATCAGCTCCGCGAGTCTGGCGTAGAAACATCTTGCACTTAGGCCCATCCCACCAGAGGTTGTGAACACTAGAGGAGTGAAGCTGCCTTGATCAACATTTTGAATTCTCTCCCCATATGCCCTTCTCTTGTCGTTCTCGTTACTACTACTACTACTACTACTACTACTACTACTACTACTACTACTACTACTACTACTACTACTACTACTTTGCTGTCACTCGGAATCGAGTATGACGATCCAGCTATGATACAATGATGTGAGTTATTAAGGATGTCACCTTCATTACTGAGTTCTGAGGTGACTAAAGAAGCCAATTTGGGACCGGCAGGCTCGTTCACAGATGTTGCACATGTGGGGGGCTACATCTAGTGCGGGAGGGGCGGCGGCAGCGTCTTTCCGGCGTTGGCGGTTTGCAGTCGGGCAAGCTCAAAAGTATTGATACTTTCTGGTGTAGTGCTCCTCCAAGCGTTACGGTGTGGAGTAATCGTCTCCCTGGTGAGGGGGTCGATTTGACACTTGTTCAGGTTTGTTTTAAGACTATCCTTATAACTCTTCCTTTATCCGCCAGCGTTACGTTTACTATTCGTTCGGTGACTGTAAAGTAACTGCTTTGGCAGTCTACTGTCGTCCATGCGGGTAACATGACCAGTCCAACGTAGTCGTTCATGGATAATGGTAGCCTCGATGATCCTACAGATGGTGTCAGCAAGATATTGGCATTTGTTCTCTTGTCTTCCCAGCGAACTCGGAGGAGGGGACGTAGACTAAGTTGGTCCTATAGGAAGGGTGGGGAGGACCACTGCTCGATATACGTGCAACTTTGTAGATAATTTCAGCTCCCTACAGCTGAAGACACGGATACGTAGTCTGCCAAAAGCTTGAGATGCACATCTGATCAAATGTTGAGTCTTTTCATCAATGTCTGCGGTGGTGGACAGGTGGGAGCCGAGATACTGAAAGTGGGTAACATTAGAGAGGGTAGTACCGTTAAGCTGGATGGATGGTGGAGGTGTGGCTGAACCAGGGGCAGGTTGAAAGAATATCTGAGTCTTACGTACATTCACCTCAAGGCCGAAGTGTGCATACGCATCTGCGTAGGTGTTCAGGATCTTCTGTAGGTCAGGTTTAGTGTGAGCGACAAGGGTGAGGTCGTCTACGTACTGATGTTCGGTAATGGAAGCTGCGGACACCTTTGTTCCTGCCTGGAGTAGTCTTATGTTGAAAAGACCCTTCATCCAGTACTGGATGTCCACCCCGCCGGCTAAATTGGCACTAGCACGAGTAAGGAAGGCAGCCAAGAAGATGGAAAAGAGAGTTGGTGCCAGTACACACCATTGTTTAAACCTGGTTTGGAAGGGGAAGAACTCAGACTGGGTGTCATTGTGCAGGACACTGCTGTTCATGCCATCGTGGAGTTGTATCACAATGGCACACACACACACACACACACACACACACACACACACACACACACACACACACACACACACACACACACACACACACACACAGACGCACAACCCGGAGATATTACCCTCCACAAGACAGAGAGGGTTGCTGTGTGACTGATTGGCTAGCTTACTGTCTTGCTGAGTGGCTGACTAGCTAACTGTCTGGCTGGTTGAGTGACTGGTTAGCTAACTGGCTGGCTTGCTTAGTGGCTGCCTGACTGAATTTATGAGTGGCTGGTTGGTTAACAGGCTGGCTTACTGAGTGACTGGATGGCTGGTTGGCTGATTAACTGACTATCTAGCTGGGAAATTAGCTGGCTTACTGGCTGAATAGCTGACTAACAGACTGGCTGAATGACTGACTTACAAACTGACTAACAGACTGGTTTACTGACTGACTAATTGACTGACTGACTAACTGACTGGCTGGCTGCAGACTACAAGGAAAGACCATCACCAACTCCATTGCAGAAGGATAATGAGAGGGATAAGGAGGGAGAGACAGAAGGACAGAGGGAAAGAACGAGGGAGGGAGAGAGAGAGAGAGAAGGACAGAGGGAAAAAAAGAGGGAGGGAGGGAGAGAGAGAAGGACAGAGGGAAAAGAAAGGACAGAGGGAAGGAAGGACATAGGAAGAAGAGGAGAGAGGAGATATGTCT
This sequence comes from Homarus americanus, assembly GCF_018991925.1. NCBI lineage: Eukaryota > Metazoa > Arthropoda > Malacostraca > Decapoda > Nephropidae > Homarus > Homarus americanus. The sequence continues at coordinate 74,318 of NW_024735191.1, forward strand.
CTAGAGAGCGAGAAGGACGGAGGGAAAAGAAAGAGGGAGGGAGAGAGAAGGACAGAGGAAAGAAAGGGAGGACAGAGGGAAGGGAGGAGAGAGAGAAGGACAGAGGGAAGAAAGAGGGAGGAGAGAGAGAAGGACAGAGGGAAAGAAAGGGGAGGAGAAGGAAAAGAGGGACAGAGAAGAAAGAGGAGGGAGAAGAGAGACGAGGGCAGAACTTCCCCAGAAAAAACACTTCCTCCTCCTCCTCCTCTTCCCTCCTCCTCCTCTTCCTCCTCCTCCTCCTCCTCCTCCTCTTCCTCCTCCTCCTCCTCTATCCTCCTCTTCACTCCTCCTCCTCCTCCTACTCCTCTCTTCCTCCTCCTCTTCCTCCACTCTCCTCTTCCTCTCCTCCTCTTCCTCCTCCTCCTCTTCCTCCTCCTCTGCCTCCTCCTCCTCTTCCTCCTCCTCTCTTCCTCCTCCTCCTCTTCCTCCTCTCCCTCTTCCTCCTCCTCCTCTTCCTCCTCCTCCCTCTTCCCTCCTCCTCCTCCTCTTCCTCCTCTTCCTCCTCTTCCCTCTCTTCCTCCTCCTCCTCTCTTCCTCCTCTCCTTCTTCCTCCTCCTCCCTCTTCCTCCTCCTCCTCTCCTCCATTAATAACTCACACTATAATTGTGACAAATCTACTCTTTCACGCCAACTTCCGCGAAATATATGATGTATGCGCGAAGATAGATTGGCGGTGGGAGCATGTGACTGCAGCTGTAGCCGAGCATAGATGATTACAGGTGATGATTACAGACTGGTGATGTACTCTCTCGTCAGGTCTATCTGATCTGTAATGAGGGCTATCAATCGAGAGAGAGAGAGAGAGAGAGAGAGAATGACAACGAAACAAAGAAAGTGAGAGAGAGAGAGAGAGAGGGGGGAGGGGGCTGGCGGAGAATCTATAAGTGTATAGGTAGTTAATGATGGTTATATATCTCTCTCTCTCTCTCTCTCTCTCTCTCTCTCTCTCCCAACAGGTCATTAGCCATAGATGTCGTAAGGTGGCCCTCTCTTTAGTAAGTCCTCTTAAACATTATCCACTCACTTACCCAAAGACCCATCCACTTATCCACCCACCCATTCAGTCATCTATACACCCATTCCCTTCTCTACCCACCCACCCATTCATCCCTCCACCCACCCACCCACCCACCCACCCGTCACCACTTCTCTCCAGGGGCCAGAAAACAACGCCAACACGAGCAATCAGCTTGCCAGAATAGGCTATCAGCAGCCCCTGACGGTCACCCTCAGCCAGACCAACCTCACACTAAATTTTGGCTGCTGCCAATGACACCTTTTGAAGGGGAAAGAGAAATAGCCTTGCAGCCACACACACTCCTCTCTCTCTCTCTCTCTCTCTCTCTCTCTCTCTCTCTCTCTCCTCTCTCTCTCTCTCTCTCTCTCTCTCTCTCTCTCTCTCTCTCTCTCTCTCTCTCTCTCATTTTAACCTAAATCAGAACAACAGTCTGTATGAACTAAATTTAATACAGGCAATAAATACTAACACAACCGCAATATATAAAAGCAGAGACAGACACAATAAACGCAGACGCAGACAAAATACACGCAGACGCAGACGTGACAACATAACCCAGCAATTTCACAAGTAAACATGATATAAAAAAAAACTTCCTTTAATTCACAAAAGAAAACAATCTAAGAAAATTTTCCACCAGCTTTAAAAATACCTTCTCTAATAAATATAATCTCACGTAGTCTTGTAATTCTCTCTCTCTCTCTCTCTCTCTCTCTCTCTCTCTCTCTCTCTCTCTCTCTCTCTCTCTCGCTCTCTCTCTCTCTTTATTTCTTTAATTCTTTTTTTTTACTCTAAATTTTGATTGATTTCGTCTTGCCTGTCTTTATTGTATCAACTCCCAGAAAAATCACATTAATTTTTTATTTTTTTTTTATTTTTTTTTATTTTATATTTTTTTTATTTTTTATTTTTTTTATGTATGTATGTCTCACTCTTCTTCCTTCCTCTTTATTTGTTCCCCTTTATGCTTGTATCTTTCTCCTCCTCTCTTTCCCTCTCTCTCTATTTCTCTCTCTTTCTCTCAATCTCTCTTTCTCTCTGTAGTCTGAACCACCAAACACTAGAACAAAACACAATTACATTTATAAGTGAAAGAAAATTTTAATCTGACGTTTACAAATAAATAAATAAATAATTAGTTGCAGTAAAATAATTAGAAATGGCATTATGGTAATTGTAGATATATATTCTATTTGTTACCTTCGGATATAATGATGTAACTCTCCAGGTATACAAGGTAACTCGATTAGGTTCCAGGTAAGACAGTACAGGTGTTGATTTCCTTATTCAGTAGCTAGTGGGTGATATACACTTAGGTTAGTGTACAAGAGTTAGAGGTATGTGGTGTGGTGTTGATGTGGGTGTTGTGTGGTGTTGATGTGGGTGTTGTGTGGTGTTCATGTAGGTGTGGTGTTGATGTGTGTATTGTGTGGTGTTGATATGTGTATTGTGTGGTGTTGATGTGGGTGTTGTGTGGTGTTGAATTGGGTGTTGTGTGTTGTTCATGTAGGTGTGGTGTTGATGTGTGTATTGTGTGGTGTTGATGTGTGTATTGTGTGGTGTTGGTGTGGGTGTTGTGTGGTGTTGATGTGGGTGTTGTGTGGTGTTGATGTAATAATAATAATAATAATGATAATAGTAATAATAATAATAATAATTAACGGTTTATTGAAAGAGCATAGCAGCCAGAAGGCTGAAAATATACAGTTACATAATTGGGGAATGGGTTTCGATTTACAAATAATATACAAGTAACATAAGTGATACAAATAAGATATATAATAACTAGGTGGGGAAAGGCACAAACTACAGGGCATTTCAACATAGTGACAGTGCAAAAAGTAGGATTTACTGGGAGTGAATACAATGGTTTATTACAAGTTATTGAAAATTTTTACAATGGTTGGGACTGGGCTGTTCTTATAGCGATCAGTTCGTGCACGTATGGGCTGGATGCGGTTGTGGTGTCGAACAGCAATTTTCGGGCGAGGGATCTCAGGTGGTAGTAGGAGCCGGTGTCGAGGTTGGTGCAGAAGCTTCTCACCAAATTTGCAGATGAGGTCGTGGTGATGGTCAGTGAGAGCCGAGAGGGTCAGTGTGTTGAGCGCTTATTGATATGTGGAGTAGGAAGGGGAGAGAATAATCTTGCATGCCCTCTTTTGCACTTTTTCTAGGTGTTTACGTTGTGTGGGTGTTGTGTGGTATTGATGTGGGGGTTGTGTGGTGTTGATGTGGGAGTTATGTGGTGTTGTGTGGTGTTGATGTGTGTGTTGTGTGGTGCTGATGTGGGTGCTGTGTAGTGTTGATGTGGGTGTTGTGTGGTGTTGGTGTGGGTGGTGATGTGGGTGTTATATAGTGTTGATATGGGTGTTGATGTGGGTGTTGTGTCGTGTTGATGTGGGTGTTGCAGAGTGTTGGTGTGGGTGGTGATGTGGGTGTTATATGGTGTTGATGTGGGTGTTGTGTGGTGTTGGTGTGGGTGCTGTGTAGTGTTGATGTGGTGTTGATGTGGGTGTTATGTGGTGATGAAGTGGGTGTTGTGTGGTGTTGATGTGGGTGTTATGTGGTGTTGATATGGGTGTTGATGTGGGTGTTGTGTGGTGTTGTGTGGTGTTGATGTGGGTGCTGTGTGGTGTTGATGTGGTGATGTGGGTGTTATGTGGTGATGATGTGGGTGTTTGACGTGGTGTTGATTGGGTGTTGTTGTGGTGTTGATATGGGTTATGATGTGTGGGTGCTGTGTGGTGTGCTTTGTGATGTGGGTGTTGTGTGATGTTGATGTGGTTGTTGTTGATGGTGTTGTGTGGTACTGATGTGGGTGTTGTGTGATGTGGGTGTTGTGTGATGTTGATGTGTGTGTTGCATGGTGTTGATGTTGATGTGGATGTTGTGTGGTGTTGAAGTGGGTGTTGTGTGGTCTTGATGTGGGTGTTTTGTGGTGTTGTGTGGTGTTGATGTGGTTTTTGTGTTGATGTGGGTGTTGTGTGGGGAAAGTATTGTGTAGGTGTGTGAGTATTGTAGGTGTTGTGTGGGTATTGATGCTTAGGTGTTGGTGGTGTTGTGTTGATGTGGGTGTTGTGTGGTGTTGATGTGGGTGTTTTGTGGTGTTGATGTTGGTGTTGTGGGGTGTTGATGTGGATGAGTTATTTTTAATGATTTACGTGGGTATAGAGTCGAGTCATTGATCCTGTGACACGGATTGTTGTGGCACCTGTGTTATAGCACCTGTGTTATGGCACCTGTATTGTGGCACCTCTCTTGTGGCACTTGTCTTGTGCCACCTGTCTTGTAGCACCTGTGTTATGGCACCTGTGTTGTGGCACCTGTGTTGTGGCAACTGTGTTATGGCACCTGTGTTATGGCACATATTTTATAGCACATATGTTGGGCGCTGTGTTATGGGAACCTGTATAGCACCTGTGTTATGGCACCTGTGTAGGGTAACTCTGTGTTATTGAACCTGTGTTGTAGCACTTTGTTTTGGCACATGGTTATGCACCTGTGTTAGGCACCTGTAAGCCAGGTACCTGTGTTATGGCACCAAGTAGGCACCTGGTATGAGTGACCCAAGCAGGTGGTTCTGTGTTGGTGGCACCGTGTTATGCAGCACCGTGTTATGGCACCTGTGTTATGGCACCTGTGTTATGGCACCTGTGTTATGGCACCGTGTTATGGGCACCTGTAAAATTGTGTTATGGCACCTGTGTTATGGACCTGTGTTATGTCTGTGTTATGGCACCTGTTATGAACCTGTGTTATGGGCACCTGTAAGTGGCACCTATGATTACGTGTTATGCACCTGTGTTATGGCACGTGGCACCTGTGTTATGGCACTTGTGTTATGGGCACCTGTGTTATGGGCACCTGTGTTATGGCACCTGTGTGAGGCACCTGTGAGGACCTGTGTTATGGCACCTGTGTTATGGCACCTGTGTTATGGCACCTGTGTAGGACCTGTGTGGCACCTGTGTTGTAGGGCACCTGTGTTATGGCACTCAGGCTGGCACCTGTGTTGTGGCACCTGTGTTATGGGCACCTGTGTTATGGCACTGTGTTATGGCACCTGTGTTATGCCACCTGTGTTATGGCACCTGTGTTATGGCACCTGTAGCAGGCACCTGTGTTATGGCACCCGTGTAGGCACTGTGTTAGGAATTGTGTGCAGGTGGCACCCCTGGGCAGGTGTAAGCACCTGGATAGAATCCTGTGTTAGGCACCTGTGCGGGCACCTGTGTTATGGCACCTGTGTTATGGCACCTGTGTTATGGCACCTGTGTTATGGCACCTGTGTTATGGCACCTGTGTTATGGCACCTGTGGTTATGGCACCTGTGTTATGGCACCTGTGGGCACCTGTGTTATGGCACCTGTCGGCACCTGGCGGGCACCGTGCATGGCACCTGTGGTAGGCACCTGTGTTATGGCACCTGTGTTATGGCACCTGTGTTGTCGGCACCTGTGTTATGGCACCTGTGTTATGGCACCTGTGTTAAGGCACTTGTGTTATGGTAATTTGGGGTTATGGCACCTGTGTTGTGGCACCCGTGTTATGGAATTCTGTGTTATGGTACCTGTGAGTGGTTGATGTGTTATCACCGAGCACCTGTAAGCAGTGGCACCTGTGTGTTATGGCACCTGTGTTATGGCACCTGTGTATGGCACCTAGCACCTGTGTATGGCACCTGTGTCTTTGTAGGCACCTGTGTTATGGCACCTGTGTTATGGCACCTGTGTTATGGCACCTGTGTTGGGCACCCGGTTATGGCACCTGTGTATGGCACCTGTGTTATGGCACCTGTGTTATGGCACCTGTGTTATGGCACCTGTGTTATAGCACCTGTGTTATGGCACCTGTGTTATAGCACCTGTGTTATGGCACCTGTGTTATGGCACCTGTGTTATAGCACCTGTGTTATAGCACCTGTGTCATGGCACCTGTGTTATGGCACCTGTGTTATGGCACCTGTGTTATGGCACCTGTGTTATAGCACCTGTGTTATGGCACCTGTGTTATGGCACCTGTGTTATGGCACCTGTGTATGGCACCTGTGTTATGGCACCTGTGTTATGGCACCTGTGTTATAGACCTGTGTTATGGCACCTGTGTCATGCACCTGTGTTATGGCACCTGTGTTATGGCACCTGTGTTATGGCACCTGTGTTGTGGCACCTGTGTTATGAGCACCTGTGTTATGGCACCTGTGTTATGGCACCTGTGTTGTGGCACCTGTGTTATGGCTGTTATGGCACCTGTGTTATGGCACCTGTGTTATGGCACCTGTGTTATGGCACCTGTGTTATGGCACCTGTGTTATGGCACCTGTGTTATGGCACCTGTGTTATGGCACCTGTATGGCACCTGTGTTATGGCACCTGTGTTATGGCACCTGTGTTATGGCACCTGTGTTATAGCACCTGTGTTATGACCTGTGTTATGGCACCTGTGTTATGGCACCTGTGTTATGGCACCTGTGTTATGGCACCTGTGTTATGGCACCTGTGTTATGGCACCTGTGTTATGGCACCTGTGTTATAGCACCTGTGTTATGGCACCTGTGTTATAGCACCTGTGTTATAGCACCTGTGTTATAGCACCTGTGTTATGGCACCTGTGTTATGGCACCTGTGTTATAGCACCTGTGTTTTGGTATCACCTGTGTTATGGCACCTGTGTTATGGCACCTGTGTTATGGCACCTGTGTTATGGCACCTGTGTTATAGCACCTGTGTTATAGCACCTGTGTTATACACCTGTGTTATGCACCTGTGTTATAGCACCTGTGTTATAGCACCTGTGTTATAGCACCTGTGTTATGGCACCTGTGTTATAGTACCGTCTGCCACCTGTGTTATGGCACCTGTGTTATGGCACCTGTGTTATGGCACCTGTGTTATAGCACCTGTGTTATGGCACCTGTGTTATGGCACCTGTGTTATGGCACCTGTGTTATGGCACCTGTGTTATGGCACCTGTGTTATGGCACCTGTGTTATGGCACCTGTGTTATAGCACCTGTGTTATGGCACCTGTGTTATGGCACCTGTGTTATGGCACCTGTGTTATGGCACCTGTGTTATGCACCTGTGTTATGGCACCTGTGTTATAGCACCTGTTATGGCACCTGTGTTATAGCACCTGTGTTATGGCACCTGTGTTATGGCACCTGTGTTATGGCACCTGTGTTATGGCACCTGTGTTATGGCACCTGTGTTATGGCACCTGTGTTATGCACCTGTGTTATGGCACCTGTGTTATAGCACCTGTGTTATGGCACCTGTGTTATAGCACCTGTGTTATGGCACCTGTGTTATAGCACCTGTGTTATGGCACCTGTGTTATGGCACCTGTGTTATAGCACCTGTGTTATAGCACCTGTGTTATGAATACCTGTGTTATAGCACCTGTGTTATGGCACTGGCACCATGGGGATTCAGGGAGTGTCAGCAGCTAGATGAGTGATGACCGTCTGCCGTGTGTGTGTGTGTGTGTGTGTGTGTGTGTGTGTGTGTGTGTGTGTGTGTGTGTGTGTGTGTGTGTGTGTGTGTGTGTGTGTGTGTGTGTGTGTGTGTGTGTGTGTGTGTCTCCCCCCTCCCCCCTCACCTCCCTTACCTTCCCCCCTCACCTCCCCTTACCTTCCCCTCATCCTTCTCCCCAGGTAAAAAGTTTCAACAGAATCCATAAACATGAAATCGGGCGTATCCAGCCACAGAGAGAACAAGAACTCCGTCTACGGAGATCTGATATAACTCTTCCTCCTCTTCCTCCCCTGCTTTCTCCTCCCTTCTACGACTTTATCTTCTTCTTCTTCTCCTTCTTCTTCTTCGTCTTTGTTGTTACTGTTACTCTTGTTGTTGTTATTGTCTTTTGTTTTTATTGTGTTGGTTGTTGTTGTTGTTGTTGCTGTTGTTTTGTCGTTGTTGTTGTTGTTGTTGTCGTTATTATTATTGTTTATTTATTAAGTTGGTCGTTGTTTTTGTTGTTGTTGTTGTCCTGTTTGTTGTTGTTTTATTGTTGTTATTCTTGAGGAGGACATTAAATCCCCTGACCACCCACACACCCCACACCCCCAACCCACCCACCACACCCCCAGCCCACCCACCACACACACACCACCCCACCACACACCC